>NW_026602387.1:0-18870 GCF_029448725.1 Salvelinus fontinalis | reverse complement strand
GAATAGCTCTAGTTACAGATTGGTAAACCTGATTTGAAATCCGACTTGTTGCTTGAAAAGCAGAAGATTAGGGGTAGATTTTATATAGAAAACATTGTTTTCTGTAAAATGTTGGGAAAGGGGTCAAAACGGCAGTTTTTGTGAAAGTTGTTTTGAATTTAATGAATGTGCTAACTTCTGACATTTTTTACCGAAGCCAGAAAAACAGGCGAAGGGTTACAAAAATAGCTCTAGTTACAGATTGGTAGACCCGATTTGAAATCCGACTTGTTGCTTGAAAATCTGAAGATTAGGGGTAGATTTTATATAGAAAACATTGTTTTCTGTAAAATTTTGGGAAAGGGGTCAAAACGGCAGTTTTTGTGAAAGTTGTTTTGAATTTAATGAATCTGCTAACTTCTGACATTTTTTACCGAAGCCAGAAAAACAGGCGAAGGGTTACAAAAATAGCTCTAGTTACAGATTGGTAGACCCGATTTGAAATCCGACTTGTTGCTTGAAAAGCAGAAGATTAGGGGTAGATTTTGTATATAAAACATTGTTTTCTGAAAAATTTTGGGAAAGGGGTCAAAACGGCAGTTTTTGTGAAAGTTGTTTTGAATTTAATGAATCTGCTAACTTCTGACATTTTTTACCGAAGCCAGAAAAACAGGCGAAGGGTTACAAAAATAGCTCTAGTTACAGATTGGTAGACCCGATTTGAAATCCGACTTGTTGCTTGAAAAGCAGAAGATTAGGGGTAGATTTTATATAGAAAACATTGTTTTCTGTAAAATTTTGGGAAAGGGGTCAAAACGGCAGTTTTTGTGAAAGTTGTTTTGAATTTAATGAATCTGCTAATTTCTGACATTTTTTACCGAAGCCAGAAAAACAGGCGAAGGGTTACAAAAATAGCTCTAGTTAGAGATTGGTAGACCCGATTTGAAATCCGACTTGTTGCTTGAAAATCTGAAGATTAGGGGTAGATTTTATATAGAAAACATTGTTTTCTGTAAAATTTTGGGAAAGGGGTCAAAACGGCAGTTTTTGTGAAAGTTGTTTTGAATTTACTGAATCTGCTAACTTCTGACATTTTTTACCGAAGCCAGAAAAACAGGCGAAGGGTTACAAAAATAGCTCGAGTTACAGATTGGTAGACCCGATTTGAAATCCGACTTGTTGCTTGAAAAGCAGAAGATTAGGGGTAGATTTTGTATAGAAAACATTGTTTTCTGTAAAATGTTGGGAAAGGGGTCAAAACGGCAGTTTTTGTGAAAGTTGTTTTGAATTTAATGAATCTGCTAACTTCTGACATTTTTTACCGAAGCCAGAAAAACAGGCGAAGGGTTACAAAAATAGCTCTAGTTACAGATTGGTAGACCCGATTTGAAATCCGACTTGTTGCTTGAAAAGCAGAAGATTAGGGGTAGATTTTGTATAGAAAACATTGTTTTCTGTAAAATGTTGGGAAAGGGGTCAAAACGGCAGTTTTTGTGAAAGTTGTTTTGAATTTAATGAATCTGCTAACTTCTGACATTTTTTACCGAAGCCAGAAAAACAGGCGAAGGGTTACAAAAATAGCTCTAGTTACAGATTGGTAGACCCGATTTGAAATCCGACTTGTTGCTTGAAAAGCAGAAGATTAGGGGTAGATTTTATATAGAAAACATTGTTTTCTGTAAAATGTTGGGAATGGGGTCAAAACGGCAGTTTTTGTGAAAGTTGTTTTGAATTTAATGAATCTGCTAACTTCTGACATTTTTTACCGAAGCCAGAAAAAAAGGCGAAGGGTTACAAAAATAGCTCTAGTTAGAGATTGGTAGACCCGATTTGAAATCCGACTTGTTGCTTGAAAATCTGAAGATTAGGGGTAGATTTTATATAGAAAACATTGTTTTCTGTAAAATTTTGGGAAAGGGGTCAAAACGGCAGTTTTTGTGAAAGTTGTTTTGAATTTAATGAATCTGCTAACTTCTGACATTTTTTACCGAAGCCAGAAAAACAGGCGAAGGGTTACAAAAATAGCTCTAGTTACAGATTGGTAGACCCGATTTGAAATCCGACTTGTTGCTTGAAAAGCAGAAGATTAGGGGTCGATTTTGTATAGAAAACATTGTTTTCTGTAAAATTTTGGGAAAGGGGTCAAAACGGCAGTTTTTGTGAAAGTTGTTTTGAATCTAATGAATCTGCTAACTTCTGACATTTTTTACCGAAGCCAGAAAAACAGGCGAAGGGTTACAAAAATAGCTCTAGTTAGAGATTGGTAGACCCGATTTGAAATCCGACTTGTTGCTTGAAAATCTGAAGATTAGGGGTAGATTTTATATAGAAAACATTGTTTTCTGTAAAATTTTGGGAAAGGGGTCAAAACGGCAGTTTTTGTGAAAGTTGTTTTGAATTTAATGAATCTGCTAACTTCTGACATTTTTTACCGAAGCCAGAAAAACAGGCGAAGGGTTACAAAAATAGCTCTAGTTACAGATTGGTAGACCCGATTTGAAATCCGACTTGTTGCTTGAAAAGCAGAAGATTAGGGGTAGATTTTGTATAGAAAACATTGTTTTCTGTAAAATTTTGGGAAAGGGGTCAAAACGGCAGTTTTTGTGAAAGTTGTTTTGAATTTAATGAATCTGCTAACTTCTGACATTTTTTACCGAAGCCAGAAAAACAGGCGAAGGGTTACAAAAATAGCTCTAGTTACAGATTGGTAGACCCGATTTGAAATCCGACTTGTTGCTTGAAAAGCAGAAGATTAGGGGTATATTTTATATAGAAAACATTGTTTTCTGTAAAATTTTGGGAAACGGGTCAAAACGGCAGTTTTTGTGAAAGTTGTTTTGAATTTAATGAATCTGCTAATTTCTGACATTTTTTACCGAAGCCAGAAAAACAGGCGAAGGGTTACAAAAATAGCTCTAGTTACAGATTGGTAGACCCGATTTGAAATCCGACTTGTTGCTTGAAAAGCAGAAGATTAGGGGTAGATTTTATATAGAAAACATTGTTTTCTGTAAAATGTTGGGAAAGGGGTCAAAACGGCAGTTTTTGTGAAAGTTGTTTTGAATTTAATGAATCTGCTAACTTCTGACATTTTTTACCGAAGCCAGAAAAAAAGGCGAAGGGTTACAAAAATAGCTCTAGTTAGAGATTGGTAGACCCGATTTGAAATCCGACTTGTTGCTTGAAAATCTGAAGATTAGGGGTAGATTTTATATAGAAAACATTGTTTTCTGTAAAATGTTGGGAAAGGGGTCAAAACGGCAGTTTTTGTGAAAGTTGTTTTGAATTTAATGAATCTGCTAACTTCTGACATTTTTTACCGAAGCCAGAAAAACAGGCGAAGGGTTACAAAAATAGCTCTAGTTACAGATTGGTAGACCCGATTTGAAATCCGACTTGTTGCTTGAAAATCTGAAGATTAGGGGTAGATTTTATATAGAAAACATTGTTTTCTGTAAAATTTTGGGAAAGGGGTCAAAACGGCAGTTTTTGTGAAAGTTGTTTTGAATTTAATGAATCTGCTAACTTCTGACATTTTTTACCGAAGCCAGAAAAACAGGCGAAGGGTTACAAAAATAGCTCTAGTTACAGATTGGTAGACCCGATTTGAAATCCGACTTGTTGCTTGAAAAGCAGAAGATTAGGGGTAGATTTTGTATATAAAACATTGTTTTCTGAAAAATTTTGGGAAAGGGGTCAAAACGGCAGTTTTTGTGAAAGTTGTTTTGAATTTAATGAATCTGCTAACTTCTGACATTTTTTACCGAAGCCAGAAAAACAGGCGAAGGGTTACAAAAATAGCTCTAGTTACAGATTGGTAGACCCGATTTGAAATCCGACTTGTTGCTTGAAAAGCAGAAGATTAGGGGTAGATTTTATATAGAAAACATTGTTTTCTGTAAAATTTTGGGAAAGGGGTCAAAACGGCAGTTTTTGTGAAAGTTGTTTTGAATTTAATGAATCTGCTAATTTCTGACATTTTTTACCGAAGCCAGAAAAACAGGCGAAGGGTTACAAAAATAGCTCTAGTTAGAGATTGGTAGACCCGATTTGAAATCCGACTTGTTGCTTGAAAATCTGAAGATTAGGGGTAGATTTTATATAGAAAACATTGTTTTCTGTAAAATTTTGGGAAAGGGGTCAAAACGGCAGTTTTTGTGAAAGTTGTTTTGAATTTACTGAATCTGCTAACTTCTGACATTTTTTACCGAAGCCAGAAAAACAGGCGAAGGGTTACAAAAATAGCTCGAGTTACAGATTGGTAGACCCGATTTGAAATCCGACTTGTTGCTTGAAAAGCAGAAGATTAGGGGTAGATTTTGTATAGAAAACATTGTTTTCTGTAAAATGTTGGGAAAGGGGTCAAAACGGCAGTTTTTGTGAAAGTTGTTTTGAATTTAATGAATCTGCTAACTTCTGACATTTTTTACCGAAGCCAGAAAAACAGGCGAAGGGTTACAAAAATAGCTCTAGTTACAGATTGGTAGACCCGATTTGAAATCCGACTTGTTGCTTGAAAAGCAGAAGATTAGGGGTAGATTTTGTATAGAAAACATTGTTTTCTGTAAAATGTTGGGAAAGGGGTCAAAACGGCAGTTTTTGTGAAAGTTGTTTTGAATTTAATGAATCTGCTAACTTCTGACATTTTTTACCGAAGCCAGAAAAACAGGCGAAGGGTTACAAAAATAGCTCTAGTTACAGATTGGTAGACCCGATTTGAAATCCGACTTGTTGCTTGAAAAGCAGAAGATTAGGGGTAGATTTTATATAGAAAACATTGTTTTCTGTAAAATGTTGGGAATGGGGTCAAAACGGCAGTTTTTGTGAAAGTTGTTTTGAATTTAATGAATCTGCTAACTTCTGACATTTTTTACCGAAGCCAGAAAAAAACGCGAAGGGTTACAAAAATAGCTCTAGTTAGAGATTGGTAGACCCGATTTGAAATCCGACTTGTTGCTTGAAAATCTGAAGATTAGGGGTAGATTTTATATAGAAAACATTGTTTTCTGTAAAATTTTGGGAAAGGGGTCAAAACGGCAGTTTTTGTGAAAGTTGTTTTGAATTTAATGAATCTGCTAACTTCTGACATTTTTTACCGAAGCCAGAAAAACAGGCGAAGGGTTACAAAAATAGCTCTAGTTACAGATTGGTAGACCCGATTTGAAATCCGACTTGTTGCTTGAAAAGCAGAAGATTAGGGGTCGATTTTGTATAGAAAACATTGTTTTCTGTAAAATTTTGGGAAAGGGGTCAAAACGGCAGTTTTTGTGAAAGTTGTTTTGAATCTAATGAATCTGCTAACTTCTGACATTTTTTACCGAAGCCAGAAAAACAGGCGAAGGGTTACAAAAATAGCTCTAGTTAGAGATTGGTAGACCCGATTTGAAATCCGACTTGTTGCTTGAAAATCTGAAGATTAGGGGTAGATTTTATATAGAAAACATTGTTTTCTGTAAAATTTTGGGAAAGGGGTCAAAACGGCAGTTTTTGTGAAAGTTGTTTTGAATTTAATGAATCTGCTAACTTCTGACATTTTTTACCGAAGCCAGAAAAACAGGCGAAGGGTTACAAAAATAGCTCTAGTTACAGATTGGTAGACCCGATTTGAAATCCGACTTGTTGCTTGAAAAGCAGAAGATTAGGGGTAGATTTTGTATAGAAAACATTGTTTTCTGTAAAATTTTGGGAAAGGGGTCAAAACGGCAGTTTTTGTGAAAGTTGTTTTGAATTTAATGAATCTGCTAACTTCTGACATTTTTTACCGAAGCCAGAAAAACAGGCGAAGGGTTACAAAAATAGCTCTAGTTACAGATTGGTAGACCCGATTTGAAATCCGACTTGTTGCTTGAAAAGCAGAAGATTAGGGGTATATTTTATATAGAAAACATTGTTTTCTGTAAAATTTTGGGAAACGGGTCAAAACGGCAGTTTTTGTGAAAGTTGTTTTGAATTTAATGAATCTGCTAATTTCTGACATTTTTTACCGAAGCCAGAAAAACAGGCGAAGGGTTACAAAAATAGCTCTAGTTACAGATTGGTAGACCCGATTTGAAATCCGACTTGTTGCTTGAAAAGCAGAAGATTAGGGGTAGATTTTATATAGAAAACATTGTTTTCTGTAAAATGTTGGGAAAGGGGTCAAAACGGCAGTTTTTGTGAAAGTTGTTTTGAATTTAATGAATCTGCTAACTTCTGACATTTTTTACCGAAGCCAGAAAAAAAGGCGAAGGGTTACAAAAATAGCTCTAGTTAGAGATTGGTAGACCCGATTTGAAATCCGACTTGTTGCTTGAAAATCTGAAGATTAGGGGTAGATTTTATATAGAAAACATTGTTTTCTGTAAAATTTTGGGAAAGGGGTCAAAACGGCAGTTTTTGTGAAAGTTGTTTTGAATTTAATGAATCTGCTAACTTCTGACATTTTTTACCGAAGCCAGAAAAACAGGCGAAGGGTTACAAAAATAGCTCTAGTTACAGATTGGTAGACCCGATTTGAAATCCGACTTGTTGCTTGAAAATCTGAAGATTAGGGGTAGATTTTATATAGAAAACATTGTTTTCTGTAAAATGTTGGGAAAGGGTTCAAAACGGCAGTTTTTGTGAAAGTTGTTTTGAATTTAATGAATCTGCTAACTTCTGACATTTTTACCGAAGCCAGAAAAACAGGCGAAGGGTTACAAAAATAGCTCTAGTTACAGATTGGTAGACCCGATTTGAAATCTGACTTTTTGCTTGAAAATGTGAAGATTAGGGGTAGATTTTGTATAGAAAACATTGTTTTCTGTAAAATTTTGGGAAAGGGGTCAAAACGGCAGTTTTTGTGAAAGTTGTTTTGAATTTAATGAATCTGCTAACTTCTGACATTTTTTACCGAAGCCAGAAAAACAGGCGAAGGGTTACAAAAATAGCTCTAGTTACAGATTGGTAGACCCGATTTGAAATCCGACTTGTTGCTTGAAAAGCTGAAGATTAGGGGTAGATTTTATATAGAAAACATTGTTTTCTGTAAAATTTTGGGAAAGGGGTCAAAACGGCAGTTTTTGTGATAGTTGTTTTGAATTTAATGAATCTGCTAACTTCTGACATTTTTTACCGAAGCCAGAAAAACAGGCGAAGGGTTACAAAAATAGCTCTAGTTACAGATTGGTAGACCCGATTTGAAATCCGACTTGTTGCTTGAAAAGCAGAAGATTAGGGGTAGATTTTATATAGAAAACATTGTTTTCTGTAAAATTTTGGGAAAGGGGTCAAAACGGCAGTTTTTGTGAAAGTTGTTTTGAATTTAATGAATCTGCTAATTTCTGACATTTTTTACCGAAGCCAGAAAAACAGGCGAAGGGTTACAAAAATAGCTCTAGTTACAGATTGGTAGACCCGATTTGAAATCCGACTTGTTGCTTGAAAAGCAGAAGATTAGGGGTAGATTTTATATAGAATACATTGTTTTCTGTAAAATGTTGGGAATGGGGTCAAAACGGCAGTTTTTGTGAAAGTTGTTTTGAATTTAATGAATCTGCTAACTTCTGACATTTTTTACCGAAGCCAGAAAAAAAGGCGAAGGGTTACAAAAATAGCTCTAGTTAGAGATTGGTAGACCCGATTTGAAATCCGACTTGTTGCTTGAAAAGCAGAAGATTAGGGGTCGATTTTGTATAGAAAACATTGTTTTCTGTAAAATTTTGGGAAAGGGGTCAAAACGGCAGTTTTTGTGAAAGTTGTTTTGAATCTAATGAATCTGCTAACTTCTGACATTTTTTACCGAAGCCAGAAAAACAGGCGAAGGGTTACAAAAATAGCTCTAGTTAGAGATTGGTAGACCCGATTTGAAATCCGACTTGTTGCTTGAAAATCTGAAGATTAGGGGTAGATTTTATATAGAAAACATTGTTTTCTGTAAAATTTTGGGAAAGGGGTCAAAACGGCAGTTTTTGTGAAAGTTGTTTTGAATTTAATGAATCTGCTAACTTCTGACATTTTTTACCGAAGCCAGAAAAACAGGCGAAGGGTTACAAAAATAGCTCTAGTTACAGATTGGTAGACCCGATTTGAAATCCGACTTGTTGCTTGAAAATCTGAAGATTAGGGGTAGATTTTATATAGAAAACATTGTTTTCTGTAAAATGTTGGGAAAGGGTTCAAAACGGCAGTTTTTGTGAAAGTTGTTTTGAATTTAATGAATCTGCTAACTTCTGACATTTTTACCGAAGCCAGAAAAACAGGCGAAGGGTTACAAAAATAGCTCTAGTTACAGATTGGTAGACCCGATTTGAAATCTGACTTTTTGCTTGAAAATGTGAAGATTAGGGGTAGATTTTGTATAGAAAACATTGTTTTCTGTAAAATTTTGGGAAAGGGGTCAAAACGGCAGTTTTTGTGAAAGTTGTTTTGAATTTAATGAATCTGCTAACTTCTGACATTTTTTACCGAAGCCAGAAAAACAGGCGAAGGGTTACAAAAATAGCTCTAGTTACAGATTGGTAGACCCGATTTGAAATCCGACTTGTTGCTTGAAAAGCTGAAGATTAGGGGTAGATTTTATATAGAAAACATTGTTTTCTGTAAAATTTTGGGAAAGGGGTCAAAACGGCAGTTTTTGTGATAGTTGTTTTGAATTTAATGAATCTGCTAACTTCTGACATTTTTTACCGAAGCCAGAAAAACAGGCGAAGGGTTACAAAAATAGCTCTAGTTACAGATTGGTAGACCCGATTTGAAATCCGACTTGTTGCTTGAAAAGCAGAAGATTAGGGGTAGATTTTATATAGAAAACATTGTTTTCTGTAAAATTTTGGGAAAGGGGTCAAAACGGCAGTTTTTGTGAAAGTTGTTTTGAATTTAATGAATCTGCTAATTTCTGACATTTTTTACCGAAGCCAGAAAAACAGGCGAAGGGTTACAAAAATAGCTCTAGTTACAGATTGGTAGACCCGATTTGAAATCCGACTTGTTGCTTGAAAAGCAGAAGATTAGGGGTAGATTTTATATAGAATACATTGTTTTCTGTAAAATGTTGGGAATGGGGTCAAAACGGCAGTTTTTGTGAAAGTTGTTTTGAATTTAATGAATCTGCTAACTTCTGACATTTTTTACCGAAGCCAGAAAAAAAGGCGAAGGGTTACAAAAATAGCTCTAGTTAGAGATTGGTAGACCCGATTTGAAATCCGACTTGTTGCTTGAAAAGCAGAAGATTAGGGGTCGATTTTGTATAGAAAACATTGTTTTCTGTAAAATTTTGGGAAAGGGGTCAAAACGGCAGTTTTTGTGAAAGTTGTTTTGAATCTAATGAATCTGCTAACTTCTGACATTTTTTACCGAAGCCAGAAAAACAGGCGAAGGGTTACAAAAATAGCTCTAGTTAGAGATTGGTAGACCCGATTTGAAATCCGACTTGTTGCTTGAAAATCTGAAGATTAGGGGTAGATTTTATATAGAAAACATTGTTTTCTGTAAAATTTTGGGAAAGGGGTCAAAACGGCAGTTTTTGTGAAAGTTGTTTTGAATTTAATGAATCTGCTAACTTCTGACATTTTTTACCGAAGCCAGAAAAACAGGCGAAGGGTTACAAAAATAGCTCTAGTTACAGATTGGTAGACCCGATTTGAAATCCGACTTGTTGCTTGAAAAGCAGAAGATTAGGGGTAGATTTTGTATAGAAAACATTGTTTTCTGTAAAATTTTGGGAAAGGGGTCAAAACGGCAGTTTTTGTGAAAGTTGTTTTGAATTTAATGAATCTGCTAATTTCTGACATTTTTTTACCGAAGCCAGAAAAACAGGCGAAGGGTTACAAAAATAGCTCTAGTTACAGATTGGTAGACCCGATTTGAAATCCGACTTGTTGCTTGAAAAGCAGAAGATTAGGGGTAGATTTTATATAGAAAACATTGTTTTCTGTAAAATGTTGGGAAAGGGGTCAAAACGGCAGTTTTTGTGAAAGTTGTTTTGAATTTAATGAATCTGCTAACTTCTGACATTTTTTACCGAAGCCAGAAAAAAAGGCGAAGGGTTACAAAAATAGCTCTAGTTAGAGATTGGTAGACCCGATTTGAAATCCGACTTGTTGCTTGAAAATCTGAAGATTAGGGGTAGATTTTATATAGAAAACATTGTTTTCTGTAAAATTTTGGGAAAGGGGTCAAAACGGCAGTTTTTGTGAAAGTTGTTTTGAATTTAATGAATCTGCTAACTTCTGACATTTTTTACCGAAGCCAGAAAAACAGGCGAAGGGTTACAAAAATAGCTCTAGTTACAGATTGGTAGACCCGATTTGAAATCCGACTTGTTGCTTGAAAATCTGAAGATTAGGGGTAGATTTTATATAGAAAACATTGTTTTCTGTAAAATGTTGGGAAAGGGTTCAAAACGGCAGTTTTTGTGAAAGTTGTTTTGAATTTAATGAATCTGCTAACTTCTGACATTTTTACCGAAGCCAGAAAAACAGGCGAAGGGTTACAAAAATAGCTCTAGTTACAGATTGGTAGACCCGATTTGAAATCTGACTTTTTGCTTGAAAATGTGAAGATTAGGGGTAGATTTTGTATAGAAAACATTGTTTTCTGTAAAATTTTGGGAAAGGGGTCAAAACGGCAGTTTTTGTGAAAGTTGTTTTGAATTTAATGAATCTGCTAACTTCTGACATTTTTTACCGAAGCCAGAAAAACAGGCGAAGGGTTACAAAAATAGCTCTAGTTACAGATTGGTAGACCCGATTTGAAATCCGACTTGTTGCTTGAAAAGCTGAAGATTAGGGGTAGATTTTATATAGAAAACATTGTTTTCTGTAAAATTTTGGGAAAGGGGTCAAAACGGCAGTTTTTGTGATAGTTGTTTTGAATTTAATGAATCTGCTAACTTCTGACATTTTTTACCGAAGCCAGAAAAACAGGCGAAGGGTTACAAAAATAGCTCTAGTTACAGATTGGTAGACCCGATTTGAAATCCGACTTGTTGCTTGAAAAGCAGAAGATTAGGGGTAGATTTTATATAGAAAACATTGTTTTCTGTAAAATTTTGGGAAAGGGGTCAAAACGGCAGTTTTTGTGAAAGTTGTTTTGAATTTAATGAATCTGCTAATTTCTGACATTTTTTACCGAAGCCAGAAAAACAGGCGAAGGGTTACAAAAATAGCTCTAGTTACAGATTGGTAGACCCGATTTGAAATCCGACTTGTTGCTTGAAAAGCAGAAGATTAGGGGTAGATTTTATATAGAATACATTGTTTTCTGTAAAATGTTGGGAATGGGGTCAAAACGGCAGTTTTTGTGAAAGTTGTTTTGAATTTAATGAATCTGCTAACTTCTGACATTTTTTACCGAAGCCAGAAAAAAAGGCGAAGGGTTACAAAAATAGCTCTAGTTAGAGATTGGTAGACCCGATTTGAAATCCGACTTGTTGCTTGAAAATCTGAAGATTAGGGGTAGATTTTATATAGAAAACATTGTTTTCTGTAAAATTTTGGGAAAGGGGTCAAAACGGCAGTTTTTGTGAAAGTTGTTTTGAATTTAATGAATCTGCTAACTTCTGACATTTTTTACCGAAGCCAGAAAAACAGGCGAAGGGTTACAAAAATAGCTCTAGTTACAGATTGGTAGACCCGATTTGAAATCCGACTTGTTGCTTGAAAAGCAGAAGATTAGGGGTAGATTTTGTATAGAAAACATTGTTTTCTGTAAAATTTTGGGAAAGGGGTCAAAACGGCAGTTTTTGTGAAAGTTGTTTTGAATTTAATGAATGTGCTAACTTCTGACATTTTTTACCGAAGCCAGAAAAACAGGCGAAGGGTTACAAAAATAGCTCTAGTTACAGATTGGTAGACCCGATTTGAAATCCGACTTGTTGCTTGAAAAGCAGAAGATTAGGGGTAGATTTTGTATAGAAAACATTGTTTTCTGTAAAATTTTGGGAAAGGGGTCAAAACGGCAGTTTTTGTGAAAGTTGTTTTGAATTTAATGAACCTGCTAACTTCTGACATTTTTTACCGAAGCCAGAAAAACAGGCGAAGGGTTACAAAAATAGCTCTAGTTACAGATTGGTAGACCCGATTTGAAATCCGACTTGTTGCTTGAAAAGCAGAAGATTAGGGGTAGATTTTATATAGAAAACATTGTTTTCTGTAAAATTTTGGGAAAGGGGTCAAAACGGCAGTTTTTGTGAAAGTTGTTTTGAATTTAATGAATCTGCTAACTTCTGACATTTTTTACCGAAGCCAGAAAAAAAGGCGAAGGGTTACAAAAATAGCTCTAGTTAGAGATTGGTAGACCCGATTTGAAATCCGACTTGTTGCTTGAAAATCTGAAGATTAGGGGTAGATTTTATATAGAAAACATTGTTTTCTGTAAAATTTTGGGAAAGGGGTCAAAACGGCAGTTTTTGTGAAAGTTGTTTTGAATTTAATGAATCTGCTAACTTCTGACATTTTTTACCGAAGCCAGAAAAACAGGCGAAGGGTTACAAAAATAGCTCTAGTTACAGATTGGTAGACCCGATTTGAAATCCGACTTGTTGCTTGAAAAGCAGAAGATTAGGGGTAGATTTTGTATAGAAAACATTGTTTTCTGTAAAATTTTGGGAAAGGGGTCAAAACGGCAGTTTTTGTGAAAGTTGTTTTGAATTTAATGAATCTGCTAACTTCTGACATTTTTTACCGAAGCCAGAAAAACAGGCGAAGGGTTACAAAAATAGCTCTAGTTACAGATTGGTAGACCCGATTTGAAATCCGACTTGTTGCTTGAAAAGCAGAAGATTAGGGGTAGATTTTATATAGAAAGCATTGTTTTCTGTAAAATTTTGGGAAAGGGGTCAAAACGGCAGTTTTTGTGAAAGTTGTTTTGAATTTAATGAATCTGCTAATTTCTGACATTTTTTACCGAAGCCAGAAAAACAGGCGAAGGGTTACAAAAATAGCTCTAGTTACAGATTGGTAGACCCGATTTGAAATCCGACTTGTTGCTTGAAAAGCAAAAGATTAGGGGTAGATTTTATATAGAAAACATTGTTTTCTGTAAAATGTTGGGAAAGGGGTCAAAACGGCAGTTTTTGTGAAAGTTGTTTTGAATTTAATGAATCTGCTAACTTCTGACATTTTTTTCCGAAGCCAGAAAAACAGGAGAAGGGTTACAAAAATAGCTCTAGTTACACATTGGTAGACCCGATTTGAAATCCGACTTGTTGCTTGAAAAGCTGAAGATTAGGGGTACATTTTATATAGAAAACATTGTTTTCTGTAAAATGTTGGGAAAGGGGTCAAAACGGCAGTTTTTGTGAAAGTTGTTTTGAATTTAATGAATCTGCTAACTTCTGACATTTTTTACCGAAGCCAGAAAAACAAGCGAAGGGTTACAAAAATAGCTCTAGTTACAGATTGGTAGACCCGATTTGAAATCCGACTTGTTGCTTGAAAAGCAAAAGATTAGGGGTAGATTTTATATAGAAAACATTGTTTTCTGTAAAATGTTGGGAAAGGGGTCAAAACGGCAGTTTTTGTGAAAGTTGTTTTGAATTTAATGAATCTGCTAACTTCTGACATTTTTTTCCGAAGCCAGAAAAACAGGAGAAGGGTTACAAAAATAGCTCTAGTTACACATTGGTAGACCCGATTTGAAATCCGACTTGTTGCTTGAAAAGCTGAAGATTAGGGGTAGATTTTATATAGAAAACATTGTTTTCTGTAAAATGTTGGGAAAGGGGTCAAAACGGCAGTTTTTGTGAAAGTTGTTTTGAATTTAATGAATCTGCTAACTTCTGACATTTTTTACCGAAGCCAGAAAAACAGGCGAAGGGTTACAAAAATAGCTCTAGTTACAGATTGGTAGACCCGATTTGAAATCCGACTTGTTGCTTGAAAAGCAGAAGATTAGGGGTAGATTTTGTATAGAAAACATTGTTTTCTGTAAAATTTTGGGAAAGGGGTCAAAACGGCAGTTTTTGTGAAAGTTGTTTTGAATTTAATGAATCTGCTAACTTCTGACATTTTTTACCGAAGCCAGAAAAACAGGCGAAGGGTTACAAAAATAGCTCTAGTTACAGATTGGTAGACCCGATTTGAAATCCGACTTGTTGCTTGAAAAGCAGAAGATTAGGGGTAGATTTTATATAGAAAACATTGTTTTCTGTAAAATGTTGGGAAAGGGGTCAAAACGGCAGTTTTTGTGAAAGTTGTTTTGAATTTAATGAATCTGCTAACTTCTGACATTTTTTACCGAAGCCAGAAAAAAAGGCGAAGGGTTACAAAAATAGCTCTAGTTAGAGATTGGTAGACCCGATTTGAAATCCGACTTGTTGCTTGAAAATCTGAAGATTAGGGGTAGATTTTATATAGAAAACATTGTTTTCTGTAAAATTTTGGGAAAGGGGTCAAAACGGCAGTTTTTGTGAAAGTTGTTTTGAATTTAATGAATCTGCTAACTTCTGACATTTTTTACCGAAGCCAGAAAAACAGGCGAAGGGTTACAAAAATAGCTCTAGTTACAGATTGGTAGACCCGATTTGAAATCCGACTTGTTGCTTGAAAAGCAGAAGATTAGGGGTAGATTTTATATAGAAAACATTGTTTTCTGTAAAATTTTGGGAAAGGGGTCAAAACGGCAGTTTTTGTGAAAGTTGTTTTGAATTTAATGAATCTGCTAACTTCTGACATTTTTTTCCGAAGCCAGAAAAACAGGAGAAGGGTTACAAAAATAGCTCTAGTTACACATTGGTAGACCCGATTTGAAATCCGACTTGTTGCTTGAAAAGCTGAAGATTAGGGGTAGATTTTATATAGAAAACATTGTTTTCTGTAAAATGTTGGGAAAGGGGTCAAAACGGCAGTTTTTGTGAAAGTTGTTTTGAATTTAATGAATCTGCTAACTTCTGACATTTTTTACCGAAGCCAGAAAAAAAGGCGAAGGGTTACAAAAATAGCTCTAGTTAGAGATTGGTAGACCCGATTTGAAATCCGACTTGTTGCTTGAAAATCTGAAGATTAGGGGTAGATTTTATATAGAAAACATTGTTTTCTGTAAAATTTTGGGAAAGGGGTCAAAACGGCAGTTTTTGTGAAAGTTGTTTTGAATTTAATGAATCTGCTAACTTCTGACATTTTTTACCGAAGCCAGAAAAACAGGCGAAGGGTTACAAAAATAGCTCTAGTTACAGATTGGTAGACCCGATTTGAAATCCGACTTGTTGCTTGAAAAGCAGAAGATTAGGGGTAGATTTTGTATAGAAAACATTGTTTTCTGTAAAATTTTGGGAAAGGGGTCAAAACGGCAGTTTTTGTGAAAGTTGTTTTGAATTTAATGAATCTGCTAACTTCTGACATTTTTTACCGAAGCCAGAAAAACAGGCGAAGGGTTACAAAAATAGCTCTAGTTACAGATTGGTAGACCCGATTTGAAATCCGACTTGTTGCTTGAAAAGCAGAAGATTAGGGGTAGATTTTATATAGAAAGCATTGTTTTCTGTAAAATTTTGGGAAAGGGGTCAAAACGGCAGTTTTTGTGAAAGTTGTTTTGAATTTAATGAATCTGCTAATTTCTGACATTTTTTACCGAAGCCAGAAAAACAGGCGAAGGGTTACAAAAATAGCTCTAGTTACAGATTGGTAGACCCGATTTGAAATCCGACTTGTTGCTTGAAAAGCAAAAGATTAGGGGTAGATTTTATATAGAAAACATTGTTTTCTGTAAAATGTTGGGAAAGGGGTCAAAACGGCAGTTTTTGTGAAAGTTGTTTTGAATTTAATGAATCTGCTAACTTCTGACATTT
This sequence comes from Salvelinus fontinalis, assembly GCF_029448725.1. Lineage (NCBI taxonomy): Eukaryota > Metazoa > Chordata > Actinopteri > Salmoniformes > Salmonidae > Salvelinus > Salvelinus fontinalis. The sequence continues at coordinate 3,146 of NW_026602387.1, read as the reverse complement.
TTTTCCGAAGCCAGAAAAACAGGAGAAGGGTTACAAAAATAGCTCTAGTTACACATTGGTAGACCCGATTTGAAATCCGACTTGTTGCTTGAAAAGCTGAAGATTAGGGGTACATTTTATATAGAAAACATTGTTTTCTGTAAAATGTTGGGAAAGGGGTCAAAACGGCAGTTTTTGTGAAAGTTGTTTTGAATTTAATGGATCTGCTAACTTCTGACATTTTTTACCGAAGCCAGAAAAACAAGCGAAGGGTTACAAAAATAGCTCTAGTTACAGATTGGTAGACCCGATTTGAAATCCGACTTGTTGCTTGAAAAGCAAAAGATTAGGGGTAGATTTTATATAGAAAACATTGTTTTCTGTAAAATGTTGGGAAAGGGGTCAAAACGGCAGTTTTTGTGAAAGTTGTTTTGAATTTAATGAATCTGCTAACTTCTGACATTTTTTTCCGAAGCCAGAAAAACAGGAGAAGGGTTACAAAAATAGCTCTAGTTACACATTGGTAGACCCGATTTGAAATCCGACTTGTTGCTTGAAAAGCTGAAGATTAGGGGTAGATTTTATATAGAAAACATTGTTTTCTGTAAAATGTTGGGAAAGGGGTCAAAACGGCAGTTTTTGTGAAAGTTGTTTTGAATTTAATGAATCTGCTAACTTCTGACATTTTTTACCGAAGCCAGAAAAACAGGCGAAGGGTTACAAAAATAGCTCTAGTTACAGATTGGTAGACCCGATTTGAAATCCGACTTGTTGCTTGAAAAGCAGAAGATTAGGGGTAGATTTTGTATAGAAAACATTGTTTTCTGTAAAATGTTGGGAAAGGGGTCAAAACGGCAGTTTTTGTGAAAGTTGTTTTGAATTTAATGAATCTGCTAACTTCTGACATTTTTTACCGAAGCCAGAAAAACAGGCGAAGGGTTACAAAAATAGCTCTAGTTACAGATTGGTAGACCCGATTTGAAATCCGACTTGTTGCTTGAAAAGCAGAAGATTAGGGGTAGATTTTATATAGAAAACATTGTTTTCTGTAAAATGTTGGGAAAGGGGTCAAAACGGCAGTTTTTGTGAAAGTTGTTTTGAATTTAATGAATCTGCTAACTTCTGACATTTTTTACCGAAGCCAGAAAAAAAGGCGAAGGGTTACAAAAATAGCTCTAGTTAGAGATTGGTAGACCCGATTTGAAATCCGACTTGTTGCTTGAAAATCTGAAGATTAGGGGTAGATTTTATATAGAAAACATTGTTTTCTGTAAAATTTTGGGAAAGGGGTCAAAACGGCAGTTTTTGTGAAAGTTGTTTTGAATTTAATGAATCTGCTAACTTCTGACATTTTTTACCGAAGCCAGAAAAACAGGCGAAGGGTTACAAAAATAGCTCTAGTTACAGATTGGTAGACCCGATTTGAAATCCGACTTGTTGCTTGAAAAGCAGAAGAATAGGGGTAGATTTTGTATAGAAAACATTGTTTTCTGTAAAATTTTGGGAAAGGGGTCAAAACGGCAGTTTTTGTGAAAGTTGTTTTGAATTTAATGAATCTGCTAACTTCTGACATTTTTTACCGAAGCCAGAAAAACAGGCGAAGGGTTACAAAAATAGCTCTAGTTACAGATTGGTAGACCCGATTTGAAATCCGACTTGTTGCTTGAAAAGCAGAAGATTAGGGGTATATTTTATATAGAAAACATTGTTTTCTGTAAAATTTTGGGAAAGGGGTCAAAACGGCAGTTTTTGTGAAAGTTGTTTTGAATTTAATGAATCTGCTAATTTCTGACATTTTTTACCGAAGCCAGAAAAACAGGCGAAGGGTTACAAAAATAGCTCTAGTTACAGATTGGTAGACCCGATTTGAAATCCGACTTGTTGCTTGAAAAGCAGAAGATTAGGGGTAGATTTTATATAGAAAACATTGTTTTCTGTAAAATGTTGGGAAAGGGGTCAAAACGGCAGTTTTTGTGAAAGTTGTTTTGAATTTAATGAATCTGCTAACTTCTGACATTTTTTACCGAAGCCAGAAAAAAAGGCGAAGGGTTACAAAAATAGCTCTAGTTAGAGATTGGTAGACCCGATTTGAAATCCGACTTGTTGCTTGAAAATCTGAAGATTAGGGGTAGATTTTATATAGAAAACATTGTTTTCTGTAAAATTTTGGGAAAGGGGTCAAAACGGCAGTTTTTGTGAAAGTTGTTTTGAATTTAATGAATCTGCTAACTTCTGACATTTTTTACCGAAGCCAGAAAAACAGGCGAAGGGTTACAAAAATAGCTCTAGTTACAGATTGGTAGACCCGATTTGAAATCCGACTTGTTGCTTGAAAATCTGAAGATTAGGGGTAGATTTTGTATAGAAAACATTGTTTTCTGTAAAATTTTGGGAAAGGGGTCAAAACGGCAGTTTTTGTGAAAGTTGTTTTGAATTTAATGAATCTGCTAACTTCTGACATTTTTTACCGAAGCCAGAAAAACAGGCGAAGGGTTACAAAAATAGCTCTAGTTACAGATTGGTAGACCCGATTTGAAATCCGACTTGTTGCTTGAAAAGCAGAAGATTAGGGGTAGATTTTGTATAGAAAACATTGTTTTCTGTAAAATTTTGGGAAAGGGGTCAAAACGGCAGTTTTTGTGAAAGTTGTTTTGAATTTAATGAATCTGCTAACTTCTGACATTTTTTACCGAAGCCAGAAAAACAGGCGAAGGGTTACAAAAATAGCTCTAGTTACAGATTGGTAGACCCGATTTGAAATCCGACTTGTTGCTTGAAAAGCAGAAGATTAGGGGTAGATTTTATATAGAAAACATTGTTTTCTGTAAAATTTTGGGAAAGGGGTCAAAACGGCAGTTTTTGTGAAAGTTGTTTTGAATTTAATGAATCTGCTAATTTCTGACATTTTTTACCGAAGCCAGAAAAACAGGCGAAGGGTTACAAAAATAGCTCTAGTTACAGATTGGTAGACCCGATTTGAAATCCGACTTGTTGCTTGAAAAGCAGAAGATTAGGGGTAGATTTTATATAGAAAACATTGTTTTCTGTAAAATGTTGGGAAAGGGGTCAAAACGGCAGTTTTTGTGAAAGTTGTTTTGAATTTAATGAATCTGCTAACTTCTGACATTTTTTACCGAAGCCAGAAAAAAAGGCGAAGGGTTACAAAA
>NW_026602386.1:0-18922 GCF_029448725.1 Salvelinus fontinalis | reverse complement strand
CACTTGTGGAGATCTACAATTGTTTTTCTGAGGTCTTGCACAAAGTAGATGCCCTAACTGACTTGCCAAAAGTATAGTTTGTTAACAAGAAATTTGTGGGGTGGTTGAAAAATGAGTTTTAATGACTCCACCCTAAGTGTATGTAAACTTCCGACTTCAACTGTACGTGGTGTTGAGGGGCAATGGGGTGTTTGTGCTGGAGAATGCAACTTCATTACACTTGTATTGAGAAAGCTTACTAGACAGAGTTGATCTGTGTCATGCAGTGTTGGGCTTCATTAGGCCTCCTCTGCCATGCTGTGGCTGCGTTTACACTGCACTTCCCACGGTTCTGCATTTGCACCACACATACCAAAGTCCGTAGGGGTGATTGATAGGGCCCCACAGCTCCTAGTGGAGAAATGCACAATTGTGTTCTACATCACCCACTTAGTATGATATGTTATATCCTTTTTGGGGTTTGTCAACAAAATGGGTCACAGGCCAGCATTTGGTGTCACTGAAGGTCCTTTCAGATAAAAAGGGAACACACTGGCTTGGGTGAGTATAGAGTTTCCATTATTGGAAATTGATGAAAAAAATGTATCACTAGCCACTTTATCCTGTCTAGGACACACGTTCCCGCTAATGGTCGGTTTACATTGGTGCCATGTTCAGAAATGCCTCCAAAATATCCGAAGTAATTACAGAGGGCCACGTCATAAAACAGAAATACTCATCATAAACTTTGACGAAAAAAGCATACCATGCAATAATCTGACGGCGCTCAGAAGTAACAATATTTCTCCGCCATGTTGGAGTCAACAGAAATACGAAATTACATCATAAATATTCCCTTACCTTTGATGATTTTTCATCAGAATGCAGTGCAAGGAATCCTAGTTCCGCAATAAATCGTTGTTTTGTTCGATAATGTCCATTACTAGTGTCCAATTAGCTACTTTTGCTAGCACGTTTAGTTCACATGTCCAAAAGCTGGCGCTGGTCCAGGCAAACTCGGACGAAAACTTCAACAAGTTATATTCCAGGTTGAATAAACTGGTCAAACTAAGTAGAGAATTAATCTTCAGGATGTTATTATCATATATATCCAATAACGTTCCAACCGGAGCATTCGTTTTTGTGTACAGAGTAATGGAACGCAAGGCGATATCAAGAGTAATGTGCGTAACCAGGAACTGACATTCTGCCAGACCACTGACTCGAATAGCTGCCACCCGGTCCCGCTTCATTCCACGTTCTACTGACTGTTGACATATAGTGGAAGGCGTAGGAAGTGCAAACAGATCCATATCTTACTGGGATGTGAAAAGGCGATGAGTCAAAAATCAACCAGCCCCAGAATTTCCACTTCCTGTTTGGAAGTTTGCCTGCCCTATGAGTTTTGTTATACTCACAGACATAATTCAAACAGTTTTAGAAACTTCAGAGTGTTTTCTATCCAATAGTAATAATAATAATATGCATATATTAGCATCTGGGACAGAGTAGGAGGCAGTTCACTCTGGGCACGCTATTCATCCAAAAGTGAAAATGCTGCCCCCTATCCCTAAAAGGTTTTAAACAATGCCACTTAATATAATCATGTTTACATACCCTACATTACTCATCTCATATGTATATATACTGTACTCTATATCATCTACTGCATCTTATGTAATACATGTATCACTAGCCACTTTAAACTATGCCACTTTGTTTATGTTAGAGCCGATTTGGGCATATTTTGTATAAAAGACTGAACATACTGAGCTCCATGTACATTTGTGTAAATATATTAAATATTAATGTATATGATGAAATATTAGGTACGTACCTTTATGATTTATTTACCGGATTGAGATATATTCATTTGTTATTAGTGTAACTCAGTTTTTACCCCCCCCCTCTTGCCCATTCATTGTACTGTGTTAATTGTGTTAGTATAAAGGCAGGAAGTTGGGCCTTCGGGGGGAGGAGTCCTTGCTAGATGCGGGAGCGGTATAGTTTTTTGACCATATAGACATATAGACATACAGATAGGTCATATTATATATTTGCATTTCAAGTAATCTCTGCTTTAAGTTGATTGGAGAATACCTTTTGTTAGATAAGAAGAATAAAAAAAAATTGTTGCACTATATCCCTGGATCTCATTGAATGTTTGGCCGTTTGGAAACGTTAAGTGTGGACTGTATGCGTCCGAAACAACCCCGCTTCAGGCTTGGGCAGTGGCTATGGTAAAGAGGAAAGGAAGCCACTACAGTTTACATACCCTACATTAGTCATCTCATATGTATATACTGTATTCGATACCATCTACTGCATCTTGCCTATGCCGTTCTGTACCATCACTCATTCATGTATCTTTATGTACATATTCTTTATCCCTTTACACTTGTGTGTATAAGGTAGTAGTTGTGGAATTGTTAGGTTAGATTACTTGTTGGTTATTACTGCATTGTCGGAACTAGAAGCACAAGCATTTCGCTACACTCGCATTAACATCTGCTAACCATTTGTATGTAACAAATAAAATTTGATTTGATTTTGAGTTGTGAGCTTTGGAGACATGCTGCTACTGTAGCTTTCATCGACTTGGTTAAGCCCTGAATCGAGGTCATTCCTCCCACTAAGTTAATAGACTTGCTTTTTCAAATATATTTTACACTAATAAATTGCTTTCATTTGTGGCCCAAAATACGTTTATGTTTGTGGTGATTTAAACTGATACATCTTTTCCAATAGTAAAGTCTTACTGATTCCCCCATTTTTATGTAAGCTTCAAATAGTAGCCTAGCAGTAAAAGAGGTGAGCCAGCAACTGGAGGGTTACCAGTTCGAATCCCGGGTCAGACGCAAAGAAGTGAGCTAGTAACCAGAGGGTTGCTGGTGTGAAATCCTAGATACCATATCCTGCCGTTGTGCTCTTGAGCAAGGCACTTAATCCCCCACAACAGCAGCGCCCAGTGTGGCAGCCTCCTGCACCTCTCCTAAACCTGTGTATGTACACTGAGTATACCAACAATTAAGAACACCTTTCTAATATTGAGTTGCAACCCCCTTTTACCCTCAGAACAGCCTCAATTTGCTGGGGGAGGACTCTACAAGCTGTTGAAAGTGTTCCACAGGGATGCTGACCAATGTTGACTCCAATGCTTCCCATAGTAGTGTCAAGTTGGCTGGATGTCCTTTGAGTGGTGGACCATCCTTGATACACACAGGTAACTGTTGAATGTGAAAAACACAGCAGGATTGTAGTTCTTGACACAAATCGGTGCACCTGCTTGGCACCTACTACCATACCCCGTTCAAAGGCACTTCAATCTTTGGTCTTGCCCATTCACCCTCTGAATGGCACACATACACAATCCATGTCTCAGTTGTCTCAAGGCCTAACAATCCTTCTTTAACCTGTCTCCTCCCCTTCATTTACACTGATTGAAATGACATCAATAACGGATCATAGCTTTCACCTGGTCAGTCTATGTCATGGAAATAGCAGGTGTTCTTAATGTTTTGTATACTCAGTGCTTGTATTTCGGAGGGCTTGGGTTAAAAGCGGAAGTCAAATTTCAGTTGGACCTTGTGTGTAATTGCTCAATAAAGTGGAGCAGTCTTGGATTCCTCTGGGGAATCCCCTGAATACAGCTGCCCGATGTGCTGGCATATGAAGCACCTGGAAAGCAGGAATGGAGTTGGCTAGCCAAGTGGGCAATCTCCTTTGCACCATCTAGACAAACATGTAATACTAAACTACACAACAGGTTGTACGTGTACAGTATTACATACCCATCTCTACACCTGGTCTTGTCTCGCGGTGTTCCCGGTATGTCAGTTGCTGGTAGAAAAGACACAGCCCCTTCATAGTGGTGATGTGTCAGGGACGTCTTAAAACCTGCACAAAACAACATCATGCCATATCACTAGCAACAGCAACAGACTACCGTAACAGTCCCAATGGTTGTATTTCCTAAAACAGCTAAAGCTACTCCTCTGACCCACCTGAAAAGCCATATCTGGCTGGTCCCATCCAGCGTTTCCTCTCGCTGTCTGCCAGCACGTCACCAGAGAAACCGTATCCAAGCAGGGAGATGGAATACCTCAAGAATGTGTTGTGATGGACCGAGCACACGTCCATTGGCTGGAAGTCTCCTGTGAAGGCAGGAGTCTAGTATGAGTGATCCTCCACAGATACTGTGTGTGTGGGGTACAGTGTCTTAAAGAGGTGTGATGACACACTATGTGCTTTTACTATAAAAAAAAGCACACCCATCCACCCACACTGACCTCCAGCAGTTTCTTCTTATCTCAAAAGCTTTGAATAAGTAGGTCACGGCTGTCACTTGTTGGTCAGCTGAGTGTGCCATAGCGATAACATAGAAGTGACAAACACGAGACATTTCTGTTCACAATGAATCTCCAGGAAAGAACTGGAACAGAATGCAGAATGCTTATGCTACTAGTCTGTGCTGTATAAAAATGTCAGTTACACTATTTTTAAAGGCATTTTAATTGCCTGCACCCACCCACTATGACATGTAAAGCTGAGGTCACAGGGTCATTGATGCCGGCAGTGGCATAGCAGATGCAGTCCGTTGAACCTGGATACCACACAAAACAAGACAATGATACATTATGTTCCTGCCTACACAGACAAAAGCTAGCAGTGTGTGCGTTTGTAATAATAATAATTTGGTGGGTGCTTATAATTGTCCCCTCTCATACATGTACAAGTGTGTACTAATATGCATGTATTGGAAATGTTTATTGCATATCCCAACACCCTTGGAGACTGGGATCACGGCCAGGGTGTGTGTGTGTGTGTGTGTAAGATGGAAAGCGGAAATCAACAGATAGTGTAGTGTACATGAAATGGACCTCATGGTTGACATTAGTTTGTAAACTTACGCAGTCAGGTCATAAACTGAGCTATTGATGTGATCATTGCTATGTAAACATAATGGTGTGTTTTTTAAAACTTTATTAGGATCCCATTAGCTGTTGCACATGCAGGAGCTACACTTCCACATAAAACAAATTATACGACAGAGTACAGAATAGCTATAGACAAGAACATTGTTACATTAAATCCAAAATATTAAATCTAAATAAGAGGATCACGTGACCCCTGAACGAGATGGCCGCATGAACTAGGAGCTCCGCACAAGTAGTTTCCAATTCTTAATCTTACCCCCACTTCAAGTTTAAACTCATTTAGCTTTAGTCAAAAAGTCATGGCGGCTACAAAAGGCGACACTACAGGTGACATTTTTACCCGGACTCGAGCATTAGCGACGGAAAAAGCCTCCAAGAAGCAGCTAGCTTCAGAAAAAGCTAGCGCGAGAGGACCCTTAAATCTATTGACATGGAACTGCCATGGTCTAGGTCATGCAATAAAACGGAAAAAGATACTATGTGCTCTAAAAAAGGAAAAAGCAGACATCGCGCTATTGCAAGAGATACACCTCTGTGATGCTGAACATGCCAAACTCCGCAGAGCTTGGGTGGGACAGGTGTATTTCTCATTCTTTCAAATCCAACAGTAGAGGTACGCCTTTGTCCAACTCTGCTTTGACCTCTGCAAAAACATCGAGGTCACAGAGCTGGAAATTCAACACCTCCATGCTATCAAACGAAGCATTCCATACATTGGTAACTACATGGATAGACAACTACACACAAGACAACAAAGAATCTCCTGCTTCTCCGGCGACAATGTGGGACGCTGCTAAAGCCACACTAAGAGGTCATCTAATTGCATATGCTTCCTCTAAGAAAAAAGCAATGGAAGCACACAGGCTAGATCTGGAGGGGGAGCTGGAACGCTGTGAAAAAGTACATAAACAATCCCCAGACAGCACCTCCTGGAGTCAACATAAAGCAGCCAAAGCCAAACTGAATTTGGACTATACTCGGGAGATAAAAAAAAATAATAATAATAATAATAATAATCTTTACTAAACAGAAATACCATGAGTAAAACAATAGGCCATGTAGATTACATGCTTATCAATTAAAAAAAGAGCAGTCAGAGCATACAATTATGGCTATCCAAACAGCAGAGGACGAGGTCACATATGACCCAAAAAATATCAATTTAACTTTTCATGATTTTTACTGCAAACTATATACCTCTGAGAGAAAACACACGGAGGCAGAACTCCACTCCTTCCTAGAGGGAATCTCGCTACCTAAACAATCAGAGACCGACCAAGAAGATCTCAACTCCCCCTTCACTCCTGAGGAGGTCCAGGAGGCAATCACCTCCATGCCACCTAACAGGTCCCCAGTCCCAGATGGATTCTCCAGAGAGTTCTACAAAGCTTTTTAGCCCCAGCTTAGCCCTATTTTCATGCCAATGCTGGAGGATTTTTGCAAAAACGGAGTTCTCCCAGAATCAATGCACACAGCTCGCATTACAGTGTTGCTCAAAAAAGACAAGGACACCATATCCTGCTCCTCCTTCCGGCCCATAAGCTTGTTGGATTCCAAATTGCTCGCCAAAAGACTAAACACTCTTCTTCACAAAATAATAAAAGTGGACCAAACTGGATTTACTAGATACAGATACTCTTCTGACAACATTCGCCGTCTTTTTGATATTATTGATCAAGTAAACGCACAGAAGACCCCTGTCCTGCTGGCTTCACTGGATGCTGAGAAGGCGTTCGACAGGATGGAGTGGCGCTTTCTGTTCTCAGTCTTAGAAAAGTTCAATATGGGCCCAAACTTTATTAAATGGATCAAATCACTATACTCTCATCCAAATGCCATGGTGACTACTAACGGACCAAACTCTGACAGATTCCATTTGGGATGGGGCACAAGACAAGGGTGCTCGCTGTCCCCCCTGCTCTACTTGTTGGGGGCGGAGCCTCTGGCAGAGTTGATAAGGAGCAATCCAAGTATTATAGGTGTTCCTGCAGGCGGCCTGCAGCACAAGATTTCGCTTTACGCGGATGATGTCTTGCTCTACATATCCAACCCTGAGAAATCCCTTCCTCCCATTTTAGACACAATTGCTCAGTAAGGCACGTTTCCAGGTTCTAAGATTAATTTTAACAAATCCACTGTCTGCCCTCTCAATATTACACTCACCAGTTCTATGAAGACACTATGTCCATTCCAATGGAAGACACAGGGGTTTCAATACCGTGGGATATTCATAACACCAGATCTGAATAGGCTTTTCAAGGAGAATTATCTTCCACTCCTGGATCGAATCAAGAACGATCTGCAAACCTGGATCTCCCTCCCAATTAGCTTACTAGGAAGAATTAATGTCATCCGTATGAACATCCTCCCTAGACTGAACTATTTATTTCAGATGCTACCATGCTACCTCCCAGCTTCCTTTTTCAAAACAATTAACCAAAGCATCACCAAAATTTATATGGGGCAATAAAAAACCTAGGATCAAGCTCTCCACTCAATCGAAAGCTGAATCTAAGGGCGGTCTTGCCCTTCCCTCCCTTCAATTGTACTACTGTTCTGCCCAAATCCGCAACATGCTAACATGGATCACAACAGACAAGCGTCAACGTGGATCCAGATAGAAGCCCAATCCTGTGGTTCATTGCCACTAAGCTCAACTATATTCATTAATAACTTTAGTGAAGTGGGCAACATAGCCAAAACCTTTGTGATTTACAGCACCCTACTAGCGTGGAGGGACTGTAAGAAATACCTGGGCATTTCCTCCCAAAAATGTTCTCACTCGCCTATAGTAGGCAACCCAGACTTGCCAAAAGACCTGAGGGATGCCAACTTTAATCTTTGGCATACTCTAGGAATCAGGACCTTTTCAGACCTATTTCATCAGAAGACCACTACACTGAAATCCTTTCAAGAGCTCTGCAGTGAATTCAATGTGCCAAGATCCCTTTTTTTTTTTATATCTTCAAACTAGACTAGTCATTTCCTCATTTACTTCCAAGAGGGGGTTTAGAACTCAGTTGAATGAAGTTGAAACCCTTCTTGCCACAGCACAATCCATTAAAGGCAAAATATCTTATATCTATAGACTCCTTTCTGAGAAAGGAGGCTCCTCCTTTGAAAATAATCTGGGAAAAGGACCCTGGTCTGACTATCAGTGATGAGTTATGGGCGGAGGTTTGCGACAGGGTATACTGCTCCTCTACTAATGTAAAAATGAAAGAATCTAATTACACATTTTTGTACAAATTTTATTACACTCCCTTGAGACTCCATAGAATGAAAACAGACATTTCTCCTAACTGTAAAAGATGTACCTCTGAAAGTGGAACCTATATGCATGTATTTTGGAGCTGTAGAAAGATTGCCAGATTTTGGCAATCTATACATACTGCTGCACAGAAAATACTAGATGTACAGTTTGATATGACCCCGTGTATCTATCTTCTTAATGCCCAGCAGGACTTTGTTCTTGATCCTGACAGAGAAAAGTTGCTTATGACCATTACATACTTTGCTAAGAAATGTATTCTTCTATTGTGGGCCTCTAGTACCTCTCCTACATTTAAAATGTGGATTGACCAGATTGTTGACTTTCTCCCTCGTGAAAAGCTCACTTTTGACCTACACAAGAGACAGCCCAAGTTTGATAGACTCTGGTCTCCACTACTCAACTATATTTCAAATTGGACAGAGCGAATGGGGTGATCAGGGAGATGAGCAGATGCGTGTTGTGTAAGGTGCTGTAAAATCTAAAAACGAATTATTGGCGTCATCTCAGCTAAGGCTGGAAATAGCTAATAAAGAACCTTGATAGTGCTGCTGCAAGTTCTATATTTTAAATTTTGTAATAATTATTCTTTGTGTATATATATATAACAATTTTTTATTAATTTTTTTTTTTTTAAGTCTGTCACATCTGTGAATGTGGAATGTGTTTGGTTGGTTGATTGAAAAACAAACTTTAAATTGAAATATATATATATATATATATATATATATAAATAAGATTCTACATTGTCAAGACACCAAGAGAGGAGAATGCTTGCAGATGGCATGTATAGAATGTGTACGTGCTTGTGAATGTCTGCGTGTGGTCTTGACTAACCTGCGGATATAATGCCGATGCGGACACTACAGGGTACCAGCTTCTCCTCCGGGCTGTTCTGGTCCACTCCGTTATCCCTCTGTGTTCGAGAGACCAGGCCCTGAACTATCTCGCTGAACATGCCGTCCCTGCCTACACACACCACTCTGCATAGAGGTCAAAGGTCATGTAACACAGAGGTCAGAACAACAAAACTGATCTTTTTGTTTGTCGTTTGAGATTAATATACTTGACCAGGGGTGTTTTTAGTTCAACTGTGATTGGTTGAATATGATTTAGTGACGGTTGAGCTGAAAACCAGACTACAAAGAGGTCTTTAAAACAGACCTTTGATTACTATAGCGACAATGACATTGAGAACATCTCCATCCTCGACTCATCCATCATATTTCTTTAACTCCGCCTCTGTCTTCAGGTGGTCCCTGGCATGATTGGCATGCTCTGTAACTATGACAACCAATGACCAGGAAAGAGTTAGACGTCTTAGCATGCTTCACGTTTGTCTTTCAAGTGCTTCTTGTAGTTGGGATACACTTGAAATGTCAACTTGAACAGGTTAACAATTGATTCATTTATATCGCATTATGTTTTCCTAATTTGTTGCATAAATTGATATTTTGGACTTAAGGCGTAATCATTCACTCACTTGGAGCAATATATCGACTAAGCATTTTCCATAAAGAAGTCTGAGATTGCAGAAGTCCTAAAGTAGACATTTTCTCTTCTCTAATTGTTAGACATTGAAACAATTTGAAGCTAAAGGAATAGTTTGATTTTATGTGCAAACATTTTCACACCCACCTTAGAAGTTTTATATATCTTTATTTTTTTTTATTTTTTTTTTTTACAATTGTTCAAATACTGTATCAATATTTTGATATCAACCGAAGCAGCTGTATAGTTAAATGCAATTCGTCAAAATATATGACTTTGACAAATGTTCACAGTCTTTCGCTAGTCTGAGAAGTAAACGGGATGTAAAGGAATCCAGTATTCAACGACCATCATCCTTTCCAATGAGGAACTAGGATGATAGATGGCGGCCGTACATGATGTCATATTCCTGTGCGGCCTGAGAGAGCTTGTGCCCATTTGCCTAGAGTGAACAATTTGACTTGGCCCATAAAGACTCATCTATTATTAAATCATGTTTAATGTCTTTGGCAGGCACTCACCAATCACATCCGTGGAGATGGAGGCACAGGCGAAGAGAGGCGAGACTTTCTGCTCATAAATGCACTTGCTGCTTGCCCCCATAAGGGTTGATGTACACCAGCAAATGCTTGGGTCTGCTAGCTGCAAAAAGTCAAGTGAAAGCAATAGTACTGAACAATTAGTGCTCTTTGAGGTCGGTTTGGTTTCGGTTAGATTATTGAAAAAATAATCACGGTTTTCGCTAATGTATTTAATGCTTTAAAAATGAAATAACTGCCAAAACATTGAACATATTCCATCGTCTCTGTCAGGTCCACATTGGTAGACATCAATAGAAAAATAGGAAATGACTATGGAATCAAATATCAGTTGTGTATATTAATTCCTTATTTTTCATTTCTTAAAGTAATCTCATCTCTACTCAGGTAGTAGCAGTCAGCGAGCCAAAACTAACGTTCTCTGTGCTGTACTGTCTAGTCATTCTATTTAGGTAGCCTATGTTGCAGACCTGTCTGACAAAATCATTTAACTAGTTCTTCAAAGTAGATAAGGCATACTTTCAAAATGTCTCTGTCCCTCTAAGCATAAATTTTTTTTTTTCATCCAGGATGAAATAGCAGTCAGATGTCTTTTTGTCCTGTATTGTCCTGTCCCGTATATATATATATATATATATATATATATACACCTATCTTTTATATATGTATTTTTCCAAAAACTCAACTTCAAAACGCTTTCCTGCAACCCGCCTCACTAATTACAAAAAAAGTATTATTTACCTCAAATCTGAAAATCCACAATAGAAGCTAGCCAGATTACTGGCTAACGTTAGTATTTCAGCTAACCACGGTTTGTGGTCATCAGCTATTCCTTTAGTTCTATCGCCACTTTAATATATCGCCACTTTTGTACAACGCGACTCAGACCAGAACATACTGAACCTATTTGTATCCATATCCCTGGGTTTCAACTGCAAGCTCTGGACATTTACACCTGGATCTCGCAGCTAGCTAGCTGCAAACCGTGTGTCTATTGGCTTACGTTGATCCCGGAGCTAACATCAATTATTCTGGAGCTAGCCAGCTGAAGAGTTCCATCAGCCACTCCAGGGCTACTATCACCTATCGGGACACGTTTTACTGCCAATGCGGAGCCCCACAGGGCCTTCACGACTGACTACCGACGTTATCCGCCCGAGGGAGTTAACCAACTGCCACCTCCGTCGCGACCTTACCTGAACGCTCATCTGGGGCCCGCTAATCATTAGCTGTCTTATCGGCTGCTATCTGAATAAGTCTATCGGACAATTTTTATTGGGTCACTATATAACTATATCGATTTTGCCAATTGGATTGATCCCCTCTACCACACAGAACCCCACTAATCTACCGACGGAAACGCACGAGGCGGCAAAAAACAGACCTCCATCCTATGCTAGTGTAGCGTGGTTCATTTTGCGTTGTGTACTTTTAATTGGGACGCTGCCACAACTGACGGTCTGCTAGTTGAAATCTTTTTATTTGCCCTGCACACGAAGAGACAACACACATTATGTTAACCCTTGGCGCAGTCACAGCTCTCAGGCACCTTGCTAGCCGAAGGTCAGGCAAAAGAACGCCAAAAGGAAATAACAGGTGCTGCGTGTACACATTTGATGCACAACAGCACACCATACAATACAAGTAAAATTACACAGAACATAATTCGGACAAAATTAAAGACATACCTGCACACGAAGAGACAACACACATTATGTTAACCCTTGGCGCAGTTACAGCTCTCAGGCACCTGCGCGATCACATGGACACTCACTCAAACACGTCCCAAGTACTCACAAGTTACAATAGATAACAAGTTTCACAAAGCTCGCTAACTAGGGTAACATAAATCTTTATATTATCCACATTGTAACAAACTTATGGTTGCAAAACAGTACATTGTGTAACATTATGACGGTTTTATATTAAACAATTTCGGAGCCAAAGACAACATACCTTGCTAGCCGAAAGTCAGGCAAAAGAGAACACTAAAGTGGTATGGAAATACAGATAACCCGCGATGGGCCAAACCAAAATATACAAAACTTTTACAATCACATGTATGTACAATATTGATATGAAAAAGTGTTTGTACACCAAATAAAAACATTAGCTATGCAGCTGTAATTAAATTAAATAAAAAACTGAATTATTATTATTATTATCAAATTATTAACATCCCCTCTTGACCTGGCCTATTGGAATTGGTCCTTGTGTGCAACTTGGTGCATAATCTAGGGGTACAACATCACACTGCTACACTAGCTTGCTACCGATAGCCAGCTACCCGGCCAGCAGTCTGAATCGCCGTGACCCCAACCAACCTCTACTCACTGGACCCTTGTGATCACTCGATTAAGCATGCCCCTCCTTAATGTCAATATGCCTTGTCCTTTGTTCTGTTTAGTGTTTATTGGCTTATATAAAATAAATGCAAATTAATTACTTAAATCATACAATGTGATTTTCTGGATTTTTGTTTTAGATTCCGTCTCTCACAGTTGAAGTGTACCTATGTTAAAAACTACAGACCTCTACATGCTTTGTAAGTAGGAAAACCTGCAAAATCATCAGTGTATCAAATACTTGTTCTCCCCACTGTACATACACACACAGATTTTCCAACAATTGTTGACAGACCGATTATTTCATTTATAACTCCCTGTATCACAATTCCAGTAGGTCAGAAGTTTACATACACTAAGTTGACTGCATTTAAACAGCTTGAAAAAATCCTGAAAATTGTGTCATGGCTTTAAAAGTTTCTGATAGGCTAATTGACATGATTTGAGTCAATCAGAAACTTTTAAAGCCATGACACAATTCTGTAGTGTCTGTAGTTGTACACAGTGAAGCATTGAGGATGAGTAATTGCGTTCTTAGAGTGATGTCATAATGGATCATGCGGTCATAAGAAGATAGAATCCTCTTGCTATTAGGCTAGAATCTTAGGTGGGAGAACATTCCTAGAGAAGGTTAGTTGGAGACGGTCATCATATTAGTAAGTCATGTTTATACATTTTTTAGTACATTTTTAGTAAGTCATGTTTATACATTTTTCCAAAAGTTATGGTGAATCTACTATAATGGAGAGGACGGTTTTAGGCAAATATGATAGAAAACTGTTCGCTGCTCTGGCACCCCAATGGTGGAACAAACTCCCTCACGACGCCAGGTCAGCGGAGTCAATCACCACCTTCCGGAGACACCTGAAACCCCACCTCTTTAAGGAATACCTAGGATAGGATAAAGTAATCCTTCTAACCCCCCCCCCCCCCCTTAAAAGAGTTAGATGCACTATTGTAAAGTGGTTGTTCCACTGGATATCATAAGGTGAATGCATCAATTTGTAAGTCGCTCTGGATAAGAGCGTCTGCTAAATGACTTAAATGTAAATGTAAATGTAAATCCTTAGCCTACTGCGAGTATCTAACTCCTGTCTTATGTTTAAATTAATATTTTCTTGGTTAAAGATTGGTTTGCATTAACAGCATAGTGTACTGTACTATAAACATTTTGAAAAGATTTACACAAAATCTATAGTATAAAGAGAAGTTTGCATAATTGGTTGGTCACAGCTTTTTAAGTTTGGATACAGGGCAGTCTTATGGTGAGATGCAAAAAAATGTATTAGAGACACTAGAAATGTAGGCATTGATGAAAGACACCGCATAGGTTAAATGCTTTAATAGGAGTTTGAATGAATGCATGTCAATTGTGTTTAGGGAAACTGGGAGGTTATGTTTTTTGGAAATACTGTCACTATAATCACAGGATACATAGCCGCAGGAAGTAGGGGTGCTGCAGCACCCCCTGATACATTGTAATAAATAAACACGTTTAATTTTTTATTATTACAAATGTATTTTTACACCAAATTAGTGCACTAGGCCTTTGAGTGGAGAAAAATACTCAACAGCAGAGCGGAGAAAAATATTCCTCAGCACCCGCCCACACATCTTCCCTCATCCCTGATAGTGTGCTATGGTTCTTACTGCTAAGAGGTTAGAGGTACAGAGGGCTATATACCCTTTTCACACTACTGAGCCAATTCAGCCAAACGTTACATTGCTATTGTGTGATGTCACAGTGTGAAACACAATGTCAATTTCATAGAATTAGGAATTAGAATACTAGAATGGAAATGAACCTTCTTATGATTGTCCAAAAGTCAGCCATGTTGGTCAGGGAGTTGGTTAACCATGGTTTCCCAGTGCTGTGATAGGATATTGTGTAAAACAATTGGTTAAAAACTATTTCCAATTAATTATATGACAACATTTTAGGTTGACTATAATTTCATTACATCACATGCCTTACTTTTATTTTCCTGCATAAGTAAAAGCAGGAAATGCATCACCTATGCCGCTACAGCCATTCATTCCAATTAGACTGGTTTTTGGATTTCTCCCTGACCAAGATGGCTGCCATTTTCACCCCATTATGGAACTTTGATAGTTTATGACGTAGCCCCTCTAGTAATTTAATAGGATCTCTATGGTCAAAATATGGTTGAGAGGTTATATTCTAGAGATGGTTAGAGCAGGAATAGAAATATAATTGCTAGAAAGGACATCCCTATTCAATTCAATGTCGTGCTGATGGGTGCACCCTTAGCAAAGCAGGAAGTGTCCTCCATTAACCAAGAAGTACAGGATTGTATTGTGCTCATTATTTAATGTCAACTGACATTACACACATTTCAATGAGAAGTCCTTGCCATGGCGTTTCAAATAACAATGGCAATTGTGTATAACAATGCCAAGCTAGCCATTTTGAGTGTAACCGTGAGAGGGTGCAGTCAAATTGCCGGGGTCTGAGGGGATATTTCCATTCTACACATTCTATTTATATGAGAGTAGTTTGCAGAAGGGTTTTAGAAGTTTGCGCAAAGACACAGAAGTAAAATAAACTTCCAATTGACAATCTGCAGGGGAAATTGTCAGTAATTTGAACAATAATACAATTTCTGTCATTTTGGAATATACATTAAGGTCAAATTCATCTTTGGCAATTGGGTAAAAAGGAAAGATGGAACTGTTAAAAGTGATGTGCTTGATGCCTTTTGATGCCGATGACGTCTTTAGATTGTTTAAGGATTTGTTTTCCTTTAGCAGCATTCTGCAGGATGCTAACATTTACAAACTCTCTTTTAGAGCTCATTCGTTATGGAAGTGCAGAGTATTGGTCAGAGCGACTGGCATTTTGAGGTGGGCCTGCTAAGGAAAGAGGTGGGCAAGCTAACGCAATGGGACTGTATGGAGGAGACGAGACAGATAGAGACAGAAGATGGAGATGAGAGACAACAGCAGGATTACCAGTATCTGGAGATGAATAGACAGAATATGTTGGAGGTGGAGAGGGACAGACTTGAGAGGATGAAGAGGGAGGAGAAGGAGCTTGCAAAAATAAATCAGATGAAGGATGAAGAGTTGCTGTTAATGGAAATTAGAATGAGGGAAAGGACAAGAGAGATGGAGGAGGTTCAGGGAGAAATCTGAGAGGCAGAAGGTAGAAAAACAGATGGAGCTCCAGAAGAAGAGACATGAGGAGAGAGATGAGTGGGAGATATCTAAAAAGAAGAGCATGGAGGAATGGAAAGAGTTTTACAGGAAGGAAGAAGACTACCGAAAGGAAGAGGAATGGATGAAAGCAGAAAGGAAGGCAAAGAGAAAGGTGGGAGAAGGAGAAAGATGGGAGAAGAACAACAGATGCTAAAAAAGCAAGCCAAAAAAGCAAGCCAAAGAAACTGAGTGATGGAAAGAGAGAAAGGAAGATGAAAATAATATGGGAGAAAAGTGTGTTAAGGAAGCAAGGGACAGAGACAGGAGAGAGCTCCTGAAAGAAAAGAGGCGGAGACGGATTGCAGAAGAAAATTTGAAACACATGGAGAAACAAATGATGGAGATGGAGGACAGGAACAGAGAATTTGAGAGTCAGATTAGAGAAGAGAAAAGAAAGCACGAGGTGGTAATGAAAGAGGAAACTGGAAGACATGAAGAAAGAAATGTTTTGAAAAATGAAAGCGTTGGAGGTGTGGAAAGGTAAAACATGAAGGGGGATAGAGAGGGACAGACTTTTCACAAAGTATTTGATGGCACAGTGAGGTATAGGTAAAAAGGATGAGATATAGAGACAGGCAGAGCAAGACATACATACATACAGTATATCACAAAAGTGAGTACACCTCACATTTTTGTAAATATGAGTATATCTTTTCATGTGACAACACTGAAGAAATGACACTTTGCTACAATGTAAGGTAGTGAGTGTACAGCTTGTATAACAGTGTAAATTTGCTGTCCCCTCAATAACTCAACACACAGCCATTAATGTCTAAACCGCTGGCAACAAAAGTGAGTACACCCCTAAGTGAAAATGTCCAAATTGGGCCCAAAGTGTCAATATTTTGTGTGGCCACCATCATTTTCCAGCACTGCCTTAACCCTCTTGGGCATGGAGTTCACCAGAGCTTCACAGGTTGCCACTGGAGTCCTCTTCCACTCCTCCATGACGACATCACGGAGCTGGTGGATGTTAGAGACCTTGCACGCCTCCACCTTCCGTTTGAGGATGTCCCACAGATGCTCAATACGGTTTAGGTCTGGAGACATGCTTGGCCAGTCCATCACCTTTACCCTCAGCTTCTTTAGCAAGGCAGTGGTTTTCTTGGAGGTGTGTTTGGGGTCGTTATCATGTTGGAATACTGCCCTGCGGCAGTCTCCGAAGGGAGGGGATCATGCTCTGCTTCAGTATGTCACAGTACATGTTGGCATTCATGGTTCCCTCAATGAACTGTAGCTCCCCAGTGCCGGCAGCACTCATGCAGCCCCAGACCATGACACTCCCACCACCATGCTTGACTGTAGGCAAGACACACTTGTCTTTCTACTCCTCACCTGGTTGCCGCCACACACGCTTGACACCATCTGAACCAAATAAGTTTATATTGGTCTCATCAGACCACAGGACATGGTTCCAGTAATCCATGTCCTTAGTCTGCTTGTCTTCAGCAAACTGTTTGCGGGCTTTCTTGTGCATCATCTTTAGAAGAGGCTTCCTTCTGGGACGACAGCCATGCAGACCAATTTGATGCAGTGGACGGCGTATGGTCTGAGCACTGACAGGCTGACCCCCCACCCTTTCAACCTCTGCAGCAATGCTGGCAGCACTCATACGTCGATTTCCCAAAGACAACCTCTGGATATGACGCTGAGCACATGCACTCAACTTCTTTGGTCGACCATGGCGAGGCCTGTTCTGAGTGGAACCTGTCCAGTTAAACCGCTATATGGTCTTGGCCACTGTGCTGCAGCTCAATTTCAGGGTCTTGGCAATCTTCTTATAGCCCAGGCCATCTTTATGTAGAGCAACAATTATTTTTTTCAGATCCTCAGAGAGTTCTTTGCCATGAGGTGCCATGTTGAACTTCCAGTGACCAGTCAGTATGAGGGAGTGTGAGAGCGATGATACCAAATTTAACACACCTGCTCCCCATTCACACCTGAGACCTTGTAACACTAACGAGTCACATGACACCGGGGAGGGAAATGGCTAATTGGGCCCAATTTGGACATTTTCACTTAGGGGTGTACTCACTTTTGTTGCCAGCGGTTTAGACATTAATGGCTGTGTGTTGAGTTATTTTGAGGGGACAGCAAATTTACACTGTTATACAAGCTGTACACTCACTACCTTACATTGTAGCAAAGTGTCATTTCTTCAGTGTTGTCACATGAAAAGATATACTCAAATTATTTACAAAAATGTGAGGGGTGTACTCACTTTTGTGATATACTGTACAGACGTACAGACAGAGCACACAAGCACACTATAGGCTCTGGTACTCAATTGGAATAGAACTGTTTGATGTTTACTCAAGTCTATTTTAGGAAACATGGCTGATGTTTGTTTTGGATCATTTTCTTTCTATCTCTCTCTCTCTCTCAGATTACTCCATCTTCTCTGTGGGCCATCAGGGGGTTGCACAGCCCCCTCCAGCCCAGCAGAATAAGACAACCTCCCCTCGCAAAGGTAATAACAAGAGCAGTTTGATTCATTGGCTCATCAATAAGAATGTATAAGAGCAACCAGTTTTAATAATCTTCAAAAATCCCAGAGTCTATTCCCCCTTATCCCCCGTCTCTCTCAATTCAATTAAAATGGATTTATTGACATGGGAAACATAAGCAAGTGAAATAGATCATAAACAAAAGTGAAATAAACAATAAAAAATTAACAGTAAACATTACGTTCACAAAAGTTTCAAAGGAATAGAGACATTTAAAATGTCATATTGTGGCAATGTACAGTGTTATAAGTACAAAAGGAAAAATAAATAAACATAAATATGGGTTGTATTTACAATGGTGTTTGTTTTTCACTGGTTGCCCTTTTGTTGTGGTAACAGGCCACATATATTGCTGCTGTGATGGCACGCTGTGGTATTTCACCAAAATAGATATGGGAGTTTATCAAAATTTGATTTGTTTTCGAATTCTTTGTGGGTCTGTGTAATGTGAGGGAAATATGTGTCTCTAATATGGTCATACATTTTTCAGGAGGTTAGGAAGTGCAGCTCAGTTTCCACCTCATTTTGTGGGCAGTGTGCACATAGCTTGTCTTCTCTTGAGAGCCAGGTCTGCCTACGGCGGTCTTTCTCAATAGCAAGGCTATGCTCACTTAGTCTGTACATAGCCAATGCT
>NW_026602385.1:0-18927 GCF_029448725.1 Salvelinus fontinalis | reverse complement strand
CAGCTTTACAAAGACCTATCATCAACTGTTTTCAGCCAGTGTATGGCTGTGGATTAGCTGCATTTTTTGTATGGAATGTTGGCATATTGGCAGTTAATTTGAACAATTATTGGAAATCATTACACTTAAACTCGCTGGCTAGCTAATAAACATACTGTGCAGATAATCTTCAAATGTATTGTTTTACACAATATCTTATCGCAGCACACTGGCTGACCATGGTTGACCAGCTCCCTGAACAAAATGGCTGACCTTTTATACTGTTATAAGACCTTTCATGTCCATTCTTGTATTCTAATACCTAATTCTATGGCAGAAACGGACTCGGCCACACGAATGCCTGACCGTCCCATTTTCTGTCAGCTGTTCGATCCGCAAAAAAACTTTAATTGACATTTTTCAGCGGGTATGACGGTTCATTTAATTTTCATGATGGTCTTCATCCATAACCATCAGTTATACGGTTGTACAGTAATTGTGCCAGCCCAAGACACAGAAGCAAGAAATTCCTATTGAAAACAATCTATGGATAACCTTCATGTCAGTTAGGTTATAGCAATACATTATTTTTATTGTCATTTAGTGTTATTATTTTTTGTATTTATATATATTTGTATTTTTTTAATATATATTTTTACTCTGCATCGTTGGGAAGGGCTCGTAAGCAAACATTTCATAGTAAAGGCCTGGATTCAATCAGATCAAGCGTTAACCTGGCTGGTTAACCTGGCTGTGTTCAAGGTGGAACTATGTTGGGGTTGTAGCCGTCAAATCGGTGAGCAGCTGGTCTTGTTATCATTGTCACAAAGCCACACCCGCCCCACTTGCGTTAGAAGTTTGGAACGTGAAAGTGTAGGCTATTAAACAAAATAATGAGGATTTCTATCAGCCTAATCAAGGTG
This sequence comes from Salvelinus fontinalis, assembly GCF_029448725.1. NCBI lineage: Eukaryota > Metazoa > Chordata > Actinopteri > Salmoniformes > Salmonidae > Salvelinus > Salvelinus fontinalis. Next base: position 18,025 of record NW_026602385.1, on the reverse strand, counting down.
TAGATTACATCTCACATTCCAGTGTTCGAACTTGTCAACAAGGCTGCATGGGATTTCTCTTAATCTAACTCTGTGCATCCAATGGCGATGTCCGCTTTAGGTATAATGCCAGGAGCCGCTTGTGGATTTGACAGCTCTAACTCAGTTCTACCCCCGACACGCCAAAATAACCGCTATGTGGATGTCGGTTAAAGCGGATCTAATTTAATAGATCCCAAAATCTACACCCATTGTATTTGGCACATGTGACTTGAAAGTCCTGCCTACTTCCTGGATCATGTCCCTTGCTGTTTTTGAATGGGATTCAAGAGTATGAAATCAAATTCATGATATATACACTCATTTTAATATACACTAGTCAAGTTCTTCCACGCCAGTCAAGTTCTTCCACGCCGATCTCAACACACTATTTCTGTATGGACTTCACTTTGTGCACGGGGGCATTGTCATGCTGGAACAGGAAAAGGCCTTCCCCAAACTGTTGCCACAAATTTGGAAGCACAGAATCATCTAGAATGTCATTGTATGCAATAGCGTTAAGATTTCCCTTCACTGGGACGAAGCGGCCTAGCCCGAACCATGAAAAACAGACCGAAACCATTATTCCTCCTCCACCAAACATTACAGTTGACACTATGCATTGGAGCAGGTAGCGTTCTTCTGGCATCCGCCAAACCCAGATTCGTCTGTCGGACTGCCAGATGGTGAAGCGTGATTAATCTCTCCAGAGAACACGTTTCCACTGTTCCAGAGTCCAATGGCGGTGAGCTTTACACCACTCCAGCCGGCGCTTGGTGATCTTATACAAACTGATTTAAAAGAAAACATTTAAATAATTTTTTTTTTTTTTTTTTGCTCAATTGGTAGTTACAGTCTTGTCTCATCGCTGCAACTCCCGTACGGACTCAGGAGAGGCGAAGGTCGAGAGCCGCCGTCCTCCTAAACACAACCAAGCCGCACTGCTTCTTAACACAATGCCCACTTAACCCGGAAGCCAGCCGCACCAATGTGTTGGAGGAAACACCGTACACCTGGCGACCGTGCACTGCGCCCGGCCCGCTACATCCCTGCCCGGCCAAACCCAGACGGTGCTGGGCCAATTATGCGCCGCCCCATGGGTCTTCCGGTCGCGGCCTCTACTCGAACCCAGAATCTCTAGTGGCACAGCTAGCACTGCGATGCAGTGCCTTAGACCACTGCGCCACTTAGGAGGTCACTGATGAATTGATTTGTTGGAAAGGTGGCATCCTATGACGGTGCCACATTGACAGTCACTGAGCTCTCCAGTAAAGCCATTCTACTGCCAATGCTTGTCTCTGGAGATTGCATGGCGGTGTCCTTAATTTTATACACCTGTCAGCAATGGGTGTGGCAGAAATAGCCAAATCCACTAATTTGAAGGGGTGTCCACATACTTTTGTATATATAGTGTATATGTACAATTATATTCGTATTAGTGGATTCATTTACTTTTACCCAATGTCTTTTTAAGGTTTTTGCGCAAAATACAAGTATACCCTCCAGTTCTCCACTGATAAGAACTTAATAACAAGGAAACTGCAATGAATTTCACAAAATCGATTGTCATGCCCATATCTCCATTCAGTAGATAGTGTATGCTCCGTCTCACTCACTCATCTCTCCCACTTAACCCCATCAGCAGTCAGCAGAGACAGAGGAAGTGGAACCAGACCTGCTGATCATCAAGGTGGAGGGAGAAGCAGATGACCAGGACTCTAGGTCCAGACACCCAGCCAGAACAGTGGAGGGCAGCAGAGAGCTAACTACCCAACTGGCTGCAGCCACCACAGAGGACCCCGCCTTCCAGTCCAGTGGCCCCAGAGGCAACAACTACAACAACACTGCTATGGAGGTCAGTGGATCTGACGCCGTCCTCTTCCAATCAGAAACAGGGACTGTGGACCAGGGACTCCAGCACCACACAGGATTTGAACCCAGAGTAGAGAGACAGAGTCTGGACACAAAGTGTGACATGAACGGGGACCTCAATCTCCTAAGAGATTCTTTAAACCAGGTGTGGAGAGAGGCAGTAGCGACTACCGATGATACCTCTGCTGCTCACACTAAAGTTATGGACCTAGGGAGTGGCCCAGTGGGCCCAGAAACACAGACTAGCTCAGACATAGAAATGAGAAGTGTAGGGTTAGAAAACCACAGCTTTCCCCCCAAGTCGTTCCATTCCTCATCAGAACATGTGATAGTGATTGACTCAGTATCCAGTGGGCAGCAGGTAGATAGAGATTTTGAGTGGGGTCAGGTGGGTACAGCTACTAAATCACAGATCAATGGGACTGGAAATAGGCAGGGAGTGGGAGTGTTTGAGGGGAATGCACCAATGATTCGCCCCGTTCACCCCGATTCGATGAGAGACACTATGCAATTGGTTTCACCCAGCTTCCGGCACACAGAGAAAAATACAGGCATGCATTTTGGCACAGGAAATGCAGGTGAGGCCAACAAATTTAGTTGGCACTCATTGGCTAGCCTCCATAGACACTCTGAAATACCAGGAAGAGGAACTCAAGAACCAGCTCATTCCTCACTTCCTGTTGGCCATTTTAGACCAAGTGCAACAACTTCCTCTCACTCCAGTATTCTCGCCACAGATGTTACACCTGGCACCGTAGAACGACCGTACGGTTGCCCGAGCTGCCATAAGACGTTTATCCACGAGAGTGACTTGCAGCAGCACGTGGTCATCCACACCAGAAAGCGGGGATACGCCTGCACCTTGTGTGAGAAGAGCTTTGTGTCCCCTAGCAAGCTCCAAGTGCACCAGAACGTCCACACTGGGGAGAAGCCCTTCAGTTGTGCACAGTGTGGCCGCAGGTTCTCCCACTCTGGCAATCTGAAAAGACATCAGAAGCTTCATCATTGATAACTGACACAGAACAAGAGATTCCTATTGAAAAAAGCTGTTATAGCAATATCATGAGTTCAAACGTCATTGGTTCAGACGTAGTCGTTTGTCTGCAGGATGTTTGCCCTGGTCTCATACGTCTACAATACAATGTGGTTCATATTTACATTATCTACAAAGACTGTTACGTTTTCTTGGCTTCTTTAAGACCAACAGCATCACTCACATTGACTGTTAAGGTTGATAATGGTTGTGTTCTTCTAATAAAACAGCGTTCCTCACACTAAAGTTATAGCAGATACTGAAATTGTACTGTGAGACTGAAAAACGTTCTGTTCTTTTGTACCAATTTCACCAATGGCTGTTTATTTATTCATTCCTATAATTCCATCAATAAATAATATTTTCCATGGTGCTTCTTTACCCTATAGAGATTGACCTTAAATATACAGGTAACTGCCTAAAAACACTTGAGTAAATGAGGGATACAAAGCATATTGAAAGTAGGTTTTAAGCTATTAACATGCCATCATGCTTAGGGTCCTGAATAAAAATGCTGGGCAGGCCATTATTTTGGCTACCATGACTATGCTGCCATAGGATGATAATGCCCCTATCCACAGGGCATGAGTGGTCACTGAATGGTTTGATGAGCATGAAAACGATGTAAACCATATGCCATGGATGTCTCAGTCACCAGATCTCAACCCAATTGAGCACTTATGGAAGATTCTGGAGTGGCTGAGAGGACATTTTCCACCACCATCAACAAAACACCAAAATAATGGAATTTATCGTGGAAGAATAGTGCTCCAATAGAGTTCCAGACACTTAAAGAATCTATGCCAAGGTGCATTGAAGCTGTTCTGGCTCGTGGTGCCCCAACACCCTATTAAGACACTTTATGTTGGGGTTTCCTTTATTTTGTCAGTTACCTGAATATTGACCCTAAATATATACACTACAAGTCAAAAGTTTTAGAACACCTACTCGTTCAAGGATTCTTCTTTATTTTGACTATTTTCTACATTGTAGAATAATAGTGAAGACATCAAAACTATGAAAAAATACATATGGAATCATGTAGTAACCAAAAAAGTGTGAAACAAATCAAAATATTTTATATTTGAGATTCTTCAAATAGCCACCCTTTGCCTTGATGACAGCTTTGCACAGTCTTGGCATTCTCTCAACCAGCTTCATCTGGAATGCTTTTCCAACGGTCTTGAAGGAGTTCCCACGTATGCTGAGCACTTGTTGGCTGCTTTTCCTTCACTCTGCGGTCCGACTCAATTAAACCATCTCAATTTGTTTGAAGTCGGGGGGTTGTCGGGGGGTTGTGGACGACAGGTCATCTGATGCAGCACTTCATCACTCTCCTTCTTGGTAAAATAGCCTTACACAGCCTGGAGGTGTGTTGGGTCATTGTCCTGTTGAAAATCAAATGATAGTCCCACTAAGCCCAAACCAGCGTATCGCTGCAGAATGCTGTGGTAGCCATGCTGGTTAAGTGTGCCTTGAATTCTAAATAAATCACAGACAGTGTCACCAGCAAAGCACCCCCACGCCATAACACATCCTCTTCCATGCTTTAAGGTGGGAAATACACATGCAAGATCATCCGTTCACCCACACCATGTCTCACAAAGACACTGCGGTTGGAACCAAAAATCTCAAGTTTGGACTCCAGACAAAAGGACACATTTCCACCAGTCTAATGTCCATTGCCGTGTTTCTTGGCCCAAGCAAGTCTCTTCTTATTATTGGTGTCCTTTAGTAGTGGTTTCTTTGCAGTAATTCGACCATGAAGGCCTGATTCACACAGTCTCCTCTGAACTGTTGATGTTGAGATGTGTCTGTTACTTGAACTATGTGAAGCATTTATTTGGGCTGCATTTTCTGAGGCTGGTAACTCTAATGAACTTATTCTCTGCAGCAGAGGTAACTCTGGGTCTTCCATTCCTGTGGCGTTCCTCTTGAGAGCCAGTTTCATCATAGCCCTTGAGGGTTTTTGCGACTGCACTTGAAGAAACTTTCAAAGTTCTTGAAATGTTCCGTCTTGACTGACCTTCATGTCTTAAAGTAATGATGGACTTTCGTTTCTCTTTGCTTATTTGAGCTGTGCTTGCCATAATATGGACTTGGTCTTTTACACCTGTTGGTCTTTTTGTATTTTACTTGGTCTTTTAACACCTGTTAATTGAAATGTATTTCATGTGACTACCTCATGGAGCTGGTTGAGAGAATGCCAAGAGTGTACAGAGCTGTCATCAAGGCAAAGGATGACTATTTGAAGAATCTCAAATCTCAAATATATTTTGATTTCTTTAACACTTTTTTGGTTACTACATGATTCCATATGTGTTATTTCATAGTTTTGATGTCTTCACTATTATTCTACAATGTAGAAAATAGTAAAAATAAAGAAAAAACGTTGAATGAGTAGGTGTTCTAAAACGTTTGACCGGTAATGTATATTGACCCTATAGACTGTAGATTAACCCTAAATATATATTGACCCTATCTATATATATTCTCACATTACTTCCAAATGAAATCAGGCAGATCGAAGGAAAGGACATTTTCCTTTCAAAAGTACAGGGAATTATTGCAGTCCAATAATAGTTTTAAATGTTTTGAGAACAGATAAGCTTCATATGTTCTGTGTCAATGAGTTAAATCAGTAAATGAACAACTTAATTCAATCCATTGGATCAATAATATACCCTCATAATAGCTGAGTTATAATAGACATGTATTTGTTTGAGAGCTTTGTAGAGATCATGTCTGTCTACTTAATTCCGCCCTCCTCTTTTCAGGCCAAATCTACTGTGGAACAGGGGGACACAGAGGGGGAATAGAGTCTGGACAGACAGAGAAGTGTCCCCCTGACACTCACAACGCAGCGCTATGTGGAACTGTAGGGTTGAGGTTCAAGCAGACACTACGTCACTGCCAAATCTAAGGGTAGAGCTCGACAATTCAAGTCCCTTGGGTGCTGCCATGGAGTTACATTAGAAGTTCACATCCAAGAAGGCTCAAGGTCATTGGCCACAACCATTACACAACAAGTTGGAAATAGCAAATTCAACAATTAGTGGTTTAGAAGGGATCAGTGGCTAACTGCAAGCATTACAAAGGACTCACTAATCTGCTATTCAGTGGAGTTGGTGTGTGGTCCCAATTTTCAGTTTAAGGTTGTCTTTTCCAAATTTAAAATGATAAACATTCAATATTGACCATGCTGTCAATCCAGCATGATTTATGCTGCGCTCAAAACAACTGTTAACTCAGAACTGGAAAATCTGACTTCAGTGAATTCAAGACAACAGAACTCAAGCTCCGACTGGGAAAATACGTTTTGAAAGGTCATCTAACTCGGAATTGTAAATCAGGAACTCGGGCCTCTTTCTAGACCTGAAGATCACTGAAGTCATCATGATTCAACCTTGTTTTTTTTTGAGTTCCCAGTTGTCTTGAAAGCACCATAAATCCAGAGAATGCCTGACTTTGATGACAAAGTTTGATGAAAAAATTTGCCCACGAAGGACCGCCACGCCACTTTCCTGTTCAATTGAGCACAGCACAACAAGGTTAGTCCAAAAATGTCTTGTATGCTGCTGCATAAATGATGTAATATAACAGGGAGATATGTATACTGTAGCTAAGAAAGTAATACTAAGTGTATGTTGTATAGTAAGCTGTTAGTAACCCATGTACCTCACCCTAATAATGTGGTCTATTTTCCCCTCTTAATTTCACCTATTGTTCTGACTTGGTGGTGCACATGTAGCCTATAACCTGTTTTAGAGAAATGTAATCATTGGATATTGTAAGAGCTTTCATTGTCTGCTTATATGCCCCCTTTATTTATCCTACGGTTCTGACTTGGTGCACAGGGAGAACACTGTAACAATGGCCCATGTTCTGAAATCTGTCGCTGTACATTTCAAATGTGCTGAACAAATAGTTGACCACGTCCGTCCTAGCTCGCTCATTAATGTCTGAAATTACAGATTGCCTCTTTAAAAAACAAGCTGATATGGCTGACTTGCTTAAACAAATGTGGTTTCTACTGACAATTGAGATGTACAAACTAGAGCATAATGGGACGACAAGCAGATAAAAGGCAGTAAATGAGGCTGGATTAGCTGTTTCGCTGCCAGAGAAAGCTCTGCTGATAGCCAGGTGTAGCAGTGGAAAGGTGTTGGGACTGCTGTTGGGACAGCTTTATGTAGGCCCTAACAGTTTGTGGGCCTCGTTTGTCACCGTTATAGTGCAATTAATGTATTGTTTAGTGTTGTGTTGAGTAGTGACTTTGCTGGCATGCACCCCCAATTTTTGGGGGGGTTTGCCCAACCAGGATTTGCATGCTAAAATCGCCATTGGGTTCAAGTTTCCAGATTTCAACGGACTGTCCACCTGAAACAACTTTTCATCCCCAACGGTTACTCTCTGCCAGGTTCCCCGAAGAAGAAGCAAGCCACCTTCGCAAATTTAAACAGAGGCTCGAAAGGCATTAAAAATCAGCCGCAACAGCTAAGGTCTCGCTCGGCCAAGAGGCAGCTCCGGTGCAGCCACTGCTCCAAGCACTTCTCCCACAGCCACCAGCTGAAGATGCATGAGAGGGTGCACACCAGAGGGGAACCGTTTCAATGTGTCTACTGCGGGAAGTGCTACAAACAGTCAACACTCTCCTAGGTACAGATCTAGGATCAGATTCCTCTCCCCCAATCCTAACCTTAACTATTAGTGGAAAAAAAATCAAAAACAAACCCAAGATCAGCTTCTAGGGGCAACTTCACACTACTCCACCTGGCGCAATGATTGACAAGGCCAGGAGTTTTTGCTGTGATCAGACCAGTGAAAAACTCCTGGCCATAGTTTAAGGGGAATGACTCCACACTTCTGGGGTTTTCATATGAAAACTGGGTCCATGTGTTTTTGACAGTTTGATTGGATTCCACATTTAACGCTACCCTCTTTGTGTAGTGGTTGTGTATTTAGGTCAACTAGCTTGATGCTTGGTCCAGAGTGGATTGCTAATGTAGAAGTTATTACAGGTGAAAATTCTAAACATCCTTATGAATTTATATTGATGCAGTGGTGAACCAAAGTACAGTAATTAAGAATTTAAATGTCCCTTTGCCTCTCAGCAAAATATATTTACTGTTTACTATTTATAATAGAAATACCACATATAGTGCAATGCTTTATTTATTTTTAAATCATGAAATATTGTTTAAACCAAATATCATGTTTATAATAGCTACAACATTGTTGTGGTGGAGCACTCCTGTACAGTAGGTGGCGCATATGATCACATGAAAGTGATGATGAGGAACAGGAAAAAAATAATCTCAACAGCAAGCTAACGTTACAAACAAAGCTAGCTAGCTATCGATGTTCATTTTCTGATATTATTGCATTTGTTTTAATAGCTTACAAGATAACTGTATATCGTCATAATATATAAAAGATAAAGACTGTTTTCATCTTGAAAAAAGGGACCAAAAGCGTCGGGGGACAATGTCGGGTTCCGTGGTCGACTTCCAGGTGCAGATAGCCTCAATCATGGAGGTGCTAGCCAACGCGGCTGTAACCGAAATCTGCAAAGTTGTTGACGATGGCTATGCGGTTGTACACCTGAAGATGTCCCAAAGCCACAAGGAGAACGAATTTCTCCGGAGGAAAGTGAAGTTGATGGAACTTCAGATCGCGAGGTTTCGATCTGAGAGAACAAAATTTTCAGATGGGTCCGTCCACAATCGCTTCCATGGAATACGCCTGCTAAACAGACATAACAATCGAGAGACTGCAACGACAGGTTGGTGATGATGGTGGATTTGACAGTGCACCAAGCCTAAATTACGTATCATGCTGACCTTGTACTGTCAACACAGCTAGGATCCTTCTAGCTCTACAGACGCATAACATACATCATGAAGGTATTATGCTTGCTTTGTTCTTTGTAAAACACCATTGATGGATGGGGTCAAATTAACCTTCCCCTTTATTTCCAGGACCTACTTGGCAAAGCAGAAACGGACTTTCCAACAGGAGTTTTGGGAACAGCAGCATACCAAGAGACAGACAGCCCATAGACGTGGACCAAGAGGATGTCTCTCCATCAAAGCATATGGATACTAAGAGTGATGAGGTACAGTTGAAGTCGGAAGTTTACATACACTTATGTTGGATTCATTAAAACTGGTTTTTCAACCACACCACAAATTTCTTGTTAACAAACTATCGTTTGGCAAGTCGGTTAGGACTTCTATTTTGTGCATGACACAAGTAATTTTTCCAACAATTGTTTACAGACAGATTATTTCACTTATTCACTGTACCACAATTCCAGTGGGTCAGAAGTTTGCATACACTAAGTTGACTGCCTTTAAACAGCTTGGAAAATTCAAAAAAATGATGTCATGGCTTTAGAAGCTTCTGATAGCCTAATAGACATAATTTGAGTCAATTGGAGGTGTACCTGTAGATGTTTTTCAAGGTCTACCTTCAAACTCAGTGCCTCTTTGCTTGATATCAATGGAAAATCTAAAGAAATCAGCCAAGACCTCAGAAAAACAATTATAGACCTCCACAAGTCTGGTTCATTCTTGGGAGCAATTTCCAAATGCCTGAAGGTACCACGTTCATCTGTACAAACAATAGTACGCATGTATAAACACCATGGGATCACGCAGCTGTCATACCGCTCAGGAAGGAGACGCGTTCTGTCTCCTAGAGATGAACGTACTTTGGTGCGAAAAGTGCAAATCAATCCCAGAACAGCAAAGGAACTTGTGAAGATACTGGAGGAAACAGGCACAAAAATATCTATATCCACAGTAAAATGAGTCCTATATCGACATAACCTGAAAGGCCGCTCAGGAAGGAAGAAGCCATTGCTCCAAAACCGCCATAAAAAAGCCAGACTACGGTTTGCAACTGCACATGGGGACAAAGATCGTACTTTTTGGAGAAATGTCCTCTGGTCTGATGTAACAAAAATAGAACTGTTTGGCCATAATGACCATTGTTATGTTTGGAGGAAAAAGGGAGAGGCTTGCAAGACATAGAACACCATCCCAACAGTGAAGCACGGGGGTGGCAGCATCATGTTGTGGGGGTGCTTTGCTGCAGGAGGGACTGGTGCACTTCACAAAATAGATGGCATCATGAGGAGGGGAAATTATGTGGATATACTGAAGCAACATCTCAAGACATCAGTCAGGAAGTTGAAGCTTGGTTGCAAAATGGGCCTTCCAAATGGACAATGACCCCAAGCATACTTCCAAAGTTGTGGCAAAATGGCTTAAGGACAACAAAGTCAAGGTATTGAAGTGGCCATCACAAAGCCCTGACCTCAATCTTATAGAACATTTGTGGGTAGAACTGAAAAAGCGTGTGCAAGCAAGGAGGCCTACAAACCTGACTCAGTTACACCAGCTCTGTCAGGAGGAATGGGCCAAAATTCACCCAACTTATTGTGGGAAGCTTATGGAAGGCTACCCAAAATGTTTGACCCAAGTTAAATTATTTTAAAGGCAATGCTACCAAATACTAATTGAGTGTATGTAAACTTCTGACCCACTGGGAATGTGAAGAGAAATAAAAGCTGAAATAAATTATTCTCTCCTATTATTCTGACATTTCACATTTTTAAAATGAAGTGGTGATCCTAACTGACCTAAGACAGGGATTTTTTACTAGGATTAAATGTCAGCATTTGTGAAACTGAGTTTAAATGTATATGTAAGGTGTATGTAAACTTCCGACCTTAACTGTAAGTCCCAATTTTAACAGCCGATTTCAAACTGTCATCGATTTCAAACTGGCGTATGTCAGCACATTCTAACCTATACTTTCCCTATACTTTCAATGCATTTTTGCGCCAAAAGTTTGTAAAGGCATGTGTAAAATACAGAAGGTGGAGTTTACACTCCACTACACCACTGATTATTACACAATAACAAAAAGGCAACTACTATGAATTTCACTAAATCCCATGTCATGCCCATATCTCCATTCAGTAGATAGTGTATGCTCTGTCTCACTCACTCATCTCTCCCACTTAACCCCATCAGAAGTCAGCAGAGACAGAGGAAGGGGAACCAGACCTGCTGATCATCAAGGTGGAGGGAGAAACAGATGACCAGGACTCTAGGATCAGCCACCCAGCCAGAACAGTGGAGGGCAGCAGAGAGCTAACCACCCAACTGACTGCAGCCACCACAGAGGACCCCGCCTTCCAGTCCAGTGGCCCCAGAGGCAACAACTACAACAACACTGCTATGGAGGTCAGTGGATATGACGCCGTCCTCTTTCAATCAGAAACAGGGAATGTGAACCAGGGACCACAGCAGCACACAGGATTTGAACCCGGAGCAGAGAGACAGAGTCTGGACACAAAGTGTGACATGAACAGGGACCTCAATCTCCTTAAAGCATCAGCATGCTTCAGTTCAGCTGGTGCCTAGCCCAACCGAACGAGTGTGCTCCCTTAAAAAGACCTTCGCTTAAAAAACAAGAAAAAAGCGGCAATTGTACTGTTTGTCCATTTTGAAACACCGTAGCCAGTCTATACTTCCTCAAAATGGTCCGAATTAATCTGAGATAACTCAAGAAATATGTGATACATTTTTATGTTTTTGCGAAAGAGATCTTAGTCGCTCAATTTTACATCTAACTAAGATGTTTGGTGCAGTAGTTTTCAATGAAAAAAAATTGCATGAAAACGAGTCGTCTCTTGAATAACAACAATTACTTTATTGAAGAATCCCTACTGTTGACCAATCACCAACGAAGGGGCGTAGACCTCCGCTCTGATCTTCAGCATACCTCCAGAAAAAAAATTCTGTACCCCAAAAGCTGAAAAAAAAACCTCACGGAAGTCCAAAATGAACCAAATTGTCACATAATGTCATCATAATATATGCACGAACTCTACCGAACTGTTTTCGACTGGGAAGCATGCAGACGCCTTAAGAGATTCTTTAAATACAGCCACCCATCTTGACACAGGAAATGTAGGTGAGGCCAACAAAGCTAGTTTCTAAGCCTCCGTAGACATTCTGAAATACCAGGAAGAGGAGCTCAACAACCAGCTCATACCTCACTTCCTGTCAGCCGTTTTAGACCAAGCTCCACCACTTCCTCTCACTCGAGTAATCTTGCCACAGGTATTAGACCTGGCAACGTAGACCGACCATATGGTTGCCCAACATTCCATAAGAAGTTTGTCCAAGAGAGTGACTTGCAGCGGCACGTGGTCATCCACACCAGAAAGCGGACGTTCTCCTGTACCTTGTGTGAGAATAGTTTTTTTGTGCGCCAGCCATCTCCAAGTTCACCAGAACGTCCACACTGGGGAGAAGCCCTTCAGTTGTGCACAGTGCGGGCGCAGGTTCTCCCACCCCAGCAATCTGAAAAGACATCAGAAGCTTTATCATTGAGAACTGACACATATAGGGCCGTTACTGTCAAGGATTTTTGGATGACGGTAGTTGGTTATAACTGTTTGAATTGCAAAAGACGCAAATTTTCTCCTCAGCTCCTGACTTGTTTCAGCAAGGAGCAACAACGTTTCATCACGTTGGAGAGTCCATGTTACAGCAGAAACCATAGAGATCCTATGAAATTACTAGAGGGGCTATGTCATAAACACTCAGTTTTAGAATGGTGTGAGAATGGCAGCCATTGTGGTCAGGGAGAAATCTAATCCGGTCTAATTGGAACAGATGGCAGTAGAGGCAGAGGTGATGCATTTCCTGCTTTTACTTATGAATTATAAAAGTAAGGCATGTTATATCAGAAATATAATGATTGTTAACCTAAAATATTGTCATGTAATTATAAATACAGTTTATACAGGTTTTATACATTTTCTGTTTAAATAGCCTCCAAAATATATATAAACACACCATAAATGATAGAATATCAGTACTTGTTGCATTTACAACTTGTATAAGACCTATCATCAACTGTTTTCAGCCAGTGTATGTATGGCTGTGGATTAGCTGCATTGTTTGTATGGAATGTTGGCATATTGGCAGTTCATTTGAACAATTATTGGAAATCATTACACTTAAACTCGCTGGCTAGCTAATAAACATACTGTGCAGATAATCTTCAAATGTATTGTTTTACACAATATCTTATCGCAGCACACTGGCTGACCATGGTTGACCAGCTCCCTGAACAAAATGGCTGACCTTTTATTCTGTTATAAGACCTTTCATGTCCATTCTTGTATTCTAATACCTAATTCTATAGCAGAAACGGACTCAACCACACAAATACCCGGCCTTCCCGTTTTCAGTCAGCTGTTTGTTCACCCCCAAAATATCATTATTATATACAGTACCGGTCAAACTATTGGACACATCTACTCATTCAAGGATTTTTCTTTATTTGACTATTTTCTACATTGTAGAATAATAGTGTAGACATCAAAACTATGAACTAACACATATTGAATCATGTAGTAATCAATGTGTTCAACAAATCAAAATATATTTTATATTTGAGATTCTTCAAAGTAGCCACCTTTTGCCTTGATGACCGCTGTGCACACTTGGCATTCTCTCAAACAGCTTCACCTGGAATGCTTTTTCAACCGTCTTGAAGGAGTTCCCACATATGCTGAGCACTTGTTGGCTGCTTTCCCTTCACTCTGCAGTCCAACTCATCCCAAACCATCTTTATTGGGTTTAGGTCAGGGGATTGTTGGGGCCAGGTCATCTGATGCAGCACTCCATCACTCTTCTTCTTGGTCAAATGGCCCTTACACAGCCTGGAGGTGTGTTGGGTCATTGTCCTGTTGAAAAACAAATGATAGTCCCATTAAGCGCAAGCCAGATGGGATGGCGTATAGCTGCAAAATGCTATGGTAGCCATGCTGGTTAAGTGTACCTTGAATTCAAAATAAATCACAGACTGTTTCACCAGCAAAGCACCATCACACCTCCTCCTCCATGCTTCACGGTGGGAACCACACATGCAGAGATCATCAAATTTGAACTCATCAGACCAAAGGACAGATTTCCACCCGTCTAATGTCCATTGCTCATGTTTCTCGGTCCAAGCAAGTCTCTTCTTTTATTGGTGTCCTTTAGTAGTGGTTTCTTTGCAGCAATTGGACCACGAAGGCCTGATTCAAGCAGTCTCCTCTGAACAGTTGATGTTGAGATGTGTCTGTTACTTGAACTCTGAAGCTCTTCTGAGGCTGGTAACTCTAATGAACTTATCCTCTGCAGCAGAGGTAACTCTGGGTCTTCCTTTGCTGTAGCGTTCCATTTTTGTGACTACACTTTCAAAGTTCTTGACATTTTCCTGATGGAAATGATACTAGATTACTTTAGAAAAACATTTGGGTGTTGACTGCTCAGATAAAAACGATGACATAAAGAGCCGTTGCGTTGAAACACTGTGCGATGTTTAAAACGGTGATAAATCGCAGAATGGTGAAACTTACGAAATGACTGAAGAGTTTGACTGTGTGATGTTAGGTGGCTTCTTGTGTAAATATTTTCCGTCTGGATTTTAATGATTTGTATGGACTGTCGTTTCTCTTTGGTTATTTGAGCTGTTCTTGCCATAATACGGACTTGGTATTTTACCAAATAGGGCTATCTTCTGTATACCACCCCTACCTTGTTACAGCACAACTGATTGGCTCAAACTTATTAACAAGGAAAGAAATTCCACAAATGAACTTTTAACAAGGCACACCTATCAATTGAAATGCATTCCAGGTGACTACCTCATGAAGCTGGTTGAGAGAATGCCAAGAGTGTGCAAAGCTGCCATCAAGGCAACGGGTGGCTACTTTTGATAAATATCAAATAACAAATATATTTTGATTTGTAAAAAAAAAAAAAAAAAAAAAGAGGTTATTTCATGCTTTTGATGTCTTTACTTTTATTCTACAATGTAGAAAATAGTAAAATTAAAGAAAAACCCTTGAATGAGTAGGTGTGTCCAAACCTGGTACTGTATAAAAACGTTTATGACGGTCTTCATCCATAACCATCGGTTACAGGGTTATACATTAATTGTGCCAGCCCTAGACACAGAAGCAAGAGATAACTATGGAAAAAAAACTATGGATTAGCTTTATGTCAGTTAGGTTATAGCAATATGCTATTTTTATTATTTGTTTTGTATTTACATTATTATTAATTTTTTCTTCATCATTGGGAAGGGCTCGTAAGTAAGCATTTCAAGGTGAAGTCTTCACCCGTTGTATTCGACGCATGTGACAAATAAGACTGCTTTGAAAGTCCTGCCTACTTCCTGGATCATGTCCCTCGCTGTTTTTGAATGGGGATTCAAGTATTAGAATATCAAATTCATGAAAACGCGTTCATTTAAGATATATCTCAAGTTATAAACTGGGTGGTTCGAGCCCTGAATGCTGATTGGCTGACAGCCTTGGTATATCAATTCGTATACCACGGGTATGATAAAACATATTTATTTTACTGCTCTAATTATGTTGGTAACTTATAATAGCAATAAGGCACCTCAGGGGTTTGTGATATATGGCCAATATACCATGGCTAAGGGCTGTGTCTAGTTACTCTGCGTTGCGTCGTGGTAAGAACGGCCATTAGCCGTGGTATATTGGCCATATACCACCCCCCCCCCCCCCCCCCCCCCCCCCGGGCTTATTGCTTAATTATATTTGTATTAGTGGATTCACTTACTTCTAGCCAATGTACTTTATGAAGGTTTAAGCAAAATACAAAAGGTGGAGTTTACCCTCCAGTACTCCACAGATTATAACACAATAACAACAAGACAACTACTATGAATTTCACTAAATCCCATGTCATGACCATATCTCCATTCAGTAGATAGTGTATACTCTGTCTCACTCATCTCTCCCACTTAACCCCATCAGCAGTCAGCAGAGACAGAGGAAGGGGAACCAGACCTGCTGATCATCAAGGATGAGGGAGAAGCAGATGACCAGGAATCTAGGTCCAGACACCCAGCCAGAACAGTGGAGGGCAGCAGAGAGCTAACCACCCAACTGACTGCAGCCACCACAGAGGACCCCGCCTTCCAGTCCAGTGGCCCCAGAGGCAACAACAACTACAACACTGCTATGGAGGTCAGTGGATCTGACGCCGTCCTCCTCCAATCAGAAACAGGGAATGTGAACCAGGGACCCCAGCAGCACACAGGACTTGAACCCAGAGCAGAGAGACAGAGTCTGGACACTAAGTGTGACATGAACGGGGACCTCAATCTCCTAAGAGATTCTTTAAACCAGGTGTGGAGAGAGGCAGTAGCGACTAATGATGATACCTCTGCTGCTCACACTAAAGTAATGGACCTAGGGAGTGGCCCAGTGGGGCCAGAAACACAGAGTAGCTCGGCCATGGAAATGAGAAGTGTAGGGTTAGAAAACCACAGGTTTTCCCCCAAGTCGTTCCATTCCTCATCAGAACATGTGATAGTGATTGACTCCGTATCCAGTGGGCAGCAGGTAGATAGAGGTTTCGAGTGGGGTCAGGTGGGTACAGCTACTACACCACAGGTCAATGGGACTGGAAATAAGCAGGGAGTGGGAGGGTTTAACAGAAATGCACCAATGATTCACCCCGTACACCCCGATTCAATGAGAGACAACACAACGCTATTGGTAGCACCCGGTTTCCACCCTACAGAGAAAAATACAGGCATGCATTTTGACACAGGACATGCAAGTGAGGCCAACAAAGCTAGTTGGTGTTCATTGGCAAGCCTCCATAGACACTCGGAAATACCAGGAAGAGGAGTTCAACAACCAGCTCATACCTCACTTCCTGATTGCCATTTTAGACCAAGCGCCACAACTTCCTCTCACTCCAGTAATTTCGCCACACACTTTAGACCTGGCACTGTAGAACGACCATACGGTTGCCCGAACTGCCATAAAAAGTTTCTCCACGAGAGCGACTTACGGCATCACATGATCATCCACACCAGGAAGCGAGCGTTCGCCTGCACGTTGTGTGAGAAGAGCTTTGTGTCCCCTAGCAAGCTCCAAGTGCACCAGAACGTCCACACTGGAGAGAAGCCCTTCAGTTGTGCACAGTGCGGACGCAGGTTCTCTCACTCCAGCAATCTGAATAGACATCAGAAGCTTCATCATTGAGAAGTGACACAGAATCAAGAGATTCCTATGGGAAAAAAGCTATGGATTAGAATTATGTCAGGTTTTTGCAATACTCTATGAAAGTCCTGCCTACTTCCTGGATCATGTACCTTGCATTTTCTTTAATGGGTTTTAAGAGTAAATAATAAAATTCATGAAAACGCTGTCATTTGATATACAGTTGGGTCCAAAAGTATTTGGACAGTGACACATTTTGTTGTTGTTTTGGCTCTGTACTCCAGCACTTTGTTCATATTTATTATTTTTATGCCGAAAACTCTCACTCATCATTATTTACAATAAAAGTGACTCCAAAATGACACAATACATTATGTACCATTCACAGCTTCTACCCTCAAGCCATTAGACTGCTAAACTGTTAATCAAACGGCTACCAAGACAATTTGCATTGACACCCTTTTTTACACTGCTGCTACTTGCTGTTTATCTATGCATAGTCACTTTACCCCTAACTACATGTACATATTACCTTGACTAAACTGTACCCCCGCACATTGACTCTGTGCCTGTACCCCCCTGTATATAGCATCGTTATTTTATTGTGTTACTTTTTTTCTTTCATTTATTTATTTTGTACAAATATTTTCTTACTTACTTTAAAATAAATTCTGCATTGTTGGTTAAGGGCTTGTAAGTAAGCATTTCACGGTAATGTCTACTACACCTGTTCTATACGGTGCATGTGACAAATACAATTTGATTTGATTTTATTTATTTATTTTACCGTTATTTTACCAGGTAAGTTGACTGAGAACACGTTCTCATTTGCAGCAACGACCTGGGGAATAGTTACAGGGGAGAGGAGGGGGATGAATGAGCCAATTGTAAACTGGGGATTATTAGGTGACCATGATGGTTTGAGGGCCAGATTGGGAATTTAGCCAGGACACCGGGGTTAACACCCCTACTCTTACGATAAGTGCCATGGGATCTTTAATGACCTCAGAGAGTCAGGACACCCTAACTTTGATTTC
>NW_026602384.1:0-18937 GCF_029448725.1 Salvelinus fontinalis | reverse complement strand
ACACACACACACACACACACACACACACACACACACACACACACACACACACACACACACACACACACACACACACACACACACACACACACACACACACACACACACACACACACACACACACACACACAGGAGCATGCATACACACAGGCACAAACACACACACACACACGAGCATGCATACACACAGGCACAAACACACACACACACGAGCATGCATACACACAGGCACAAACACACAAACACACACACACACAAACTGATGTGTGTAACAGCTGAGGTCCAGTAGGGTGATTCACTGATACACATTCATACACATCTGAATGTTACAGAGATCACTCACCAATCCGCTTCCTCATATCAACAGCACCTCACTGGTTCAAATCCCACTTGCCACAGGAAGGACATTACACACACATCTGCAGACGCACACACAAACACACAGGCACGCATGCACACACACACACACACACATATGGATATGCAAGAGCACGGAGAGAAGAGAGAAAAAGGGAAGGAGCAGCCATGGTTGTTAAACCCCCACCACAGCCACCACGTCTCAGCCTGACAAAGAGAGATATCTGGTGTGTTTCCATCTTTGTCTCTCCAGACCCAGGCACCACAGCCTAGTCAGCTGGCCCCAGAAGAGGATACCTGAACTGGGGGACTGGGGGCTGTTCCAGTCCTGAGTGTCTTGCAGTACTCGGAACTGGGCTTGACCTGCTTTGGCAAACTATTCTGTCTTGAATAATAACAACTTTGCCCGTATTTATTTACCTCAAAGACACTCATTTAAACGTAAGTCTGTGTTCAAGTATTCCCAGTAAAATATGTCACACTTTAGTAGTTCCCAAAACAATGTGCCAGTTGACAGTTCCCACCTTAAAGGAAACATTGCGCGTTGAAAGTGTATGCCCCCTAGCAGCATCTAGACTGCTGGAGAACACAGTGGCACGGTTTCTACATCCACACCATAGCATAGCATTTACAATGAAGTATTGGTCATGCATTCTGGGTGAAATGCAGTTCTTCAGGCCATATACCAGGATAACTACCTGTGGAACAACCTTAGAAATAGAATTAGTAGAATGGACATTCCCATTTGAGGCAATATATTGGTCTATTAACAAATTTACTGCATGGTGATGTCACCATGGAAAGCCAAAACTCCCACCCATGCAAACCTGCTGATTAGAAGAACACTGATCAAACGTTTTCACATTTTTACAGTGTTAGTTTCATCAGCAGTTGAATTTTGACTGCACTGGGCCTTTAAATTGCCATGGTTTGAGGGACTTTGACCATTTTAGTGGTTATATTTCTATAGAACAACCTACTTGATGTACATACCTGTTACAAGCTCATTATACATGGGATTTACTTTACTCTGGGATAATGCCTAGTACAGTTATGTCATTAAAGTGTTGGCAGACAGTATTTTGAACTGGTGTCCTTATTCTTGACTCAGTAGTTCTGGGTAAGTCAGTCAGTCTGACTGGCTTGCCCTGGCAGCAAAGTCACAGTCATCTCTCTATTTCAGTCCTCCAGCAGTATGGAACATGGTGTACAGAGGGATGCAGAGGGGGAGAGGGGAAGTGGGGAGGAAGAGAGAGAGAAAAAAGGGGAGAGGGAGACAGAGGGAAGAGATAAGAGAGAGGGAGGGAGTGAGGGAGAGAGAGGGAGAGAGGGAGGGAGATAGAGAGAGAGAGAGTGAAGGAGAGAAGGAGAGAGAGAGAGAGAGAGTGAAGGAGAGAAGGAGAGAAGGAGAGAGAGAGAGAAGGAGAGAGAGAGAGAGAGAGAGAGAGAGAGAGAGAGAGAGAGAGAGAGAGAGAGAGAGAGAGAGAGAGAGAGAGAGAGAGAGAGAGAGAGAGAGAGAGAGAGAGAGAGAGAGAGAGAGAGAGAGAGAGGAGAGAGAGAGAGAGAGAGAGAGAGAGAGAGAGAGAGAGAGAGAGAGAGAGAGAGAGAGAGAGAGTCAGGAGTGGGGGTGGCCCAGTATGCCAGTCTGCTGTCTTTAATAATCACTTTGGTATAAAAGGTAGGGAAGTCAGACACACAAGGTCACAGTATTCACACAGCACAGTAGCACCCCTTCTACTCACTCTATAGCTACAGACACGTACATGCCGCTACACCCGCAATAATATCTGCTAAACATGTGTATGCGACCAATAACATTTGATTTGATTTGACAGGTACTGTACCAGTAGACATTACCCAGTGGTGATAGACACAGCACAGTAACATTCCTTCTCCCCTTCTATACCATCCTGGTAGCTACAGTCACATTGGCATGATCCAGTCATGACAGACAGAGGTGATTCACTGTGTAGAGAGATGTAGTCATGTAGTACTTCTGCCGTCAGGGGCCCCAGAGGTATTAAGTGCATTTTACCTCTGATGACAGTGATCCATTAAGATACTGCAGTGCCAATGGGTATTTACAGTAAAGATAACATTGTATGAACAATAATAATGCTTTTTATTTACTGTATTTGAAACCTTTTTCAAACTCAACATGCTGCAAAGTACATTGTATGGAGAAATTCATCCCTTCCACAGCCAATGTGTAGCAATATGTAGAATGATCTCTGTCTTTTCTCAGTATACAGCATATTGTATAACACAATGAGAAGCAACACCGTCGTATACTCCCTCTGGAGCTTTGCTAAAGTACTGTTTTTAATCATGAGGCAGATTGGATATTCTCCTCAAGGCTCCCATCATAGAGATCCTGTTAAATGAGGCCTCTAATGCCTAATGCTATGTCCCCCATGCCCTGCTGCAGAGTCACAGGACGGATCTATCACATTACATCTTTAAATATCTGCCTGAACCAACATCACTGGGATGCCAGAGAGAGACCTAGAGAGGGGTGGGGGAGAGTGGAGAGAGGGGGAGGGAGAGGGGGGGAGGGAGAGGGGGGAGGGAGGGAGTGAGAGGGGGAGAGAGAGAGGGGGAGGGAGAGAGCGAGGGGAGGAAAGTGTATGTGTGTGACTTCTTTCTAATCCATATCTGAGTCATGCTACCCAACACACACACCTGAGGCTCATGTGGAAGGCATAAAACATTCCTCTGTGTGTGTGTGTGTGTGTGTGTGTGTGTGTGTGTGTGTGTGTGTGTGTGTGTGTGTGTGTGTGTGTGTGTGTGTGTGTGTGTGTGTGTGTGTGTGTGTGTGTGTGTGTGTGTGTGTGTGTGTGTGGACACCTTACAGGTGTCTTACATGCTGCAAATGCTTTGCCACATCGTCCTATTTAATGAAACATCAAAAGTTACAACCTTCCTGAGAAAACATTTAGCAATTTCTGGAGCTAAGTTACCACAACGAAGGCTGTTTGAAATATCCTTTTAAACAACAAAAGTTTCACAATGGTCTGTTTGGTGTTCTTCTTTCAGATATCCGAGATTCAGAATTACAGTCACAGAACTCAACCTCATGCTGTCACTTTTAGTAATTGTATCTGTTCCTATTGCCATGTGTTTAACTATCTGCTACTTTGTTAGTTAGAACATTCTAACAGGAAAACACAACATTATGTGCAACTTTCCCATTCACAAGTATTGGCACTTGGTGTGACAAAATAGGCCTATACTAATTGGCTTAGCTTTTATCCTCTGTCTAGTTCACTTCCCTAGTTAGTCTGTCATCATATTTAGTGCTCTCCCTGGTTAGTCTGTCATCATGTTTAGTGTTCTCCCTGGTTAGTCTGTCATCATGTTTAGTGCTCTCCCTGGTTAGTCTGTCATCATGTTTAGTGTTCTCCCTGGTTAGTCTGTCATCATGTTTAGTGTTCTCCCTGGTTAGTCTGTCATCATGTTTAGTGTTCTCCCTGGTTAGTCTGTCATCATGTTTAGTGTTCTCCCTGGTTAGTCTGTCATCATGTTTAGTGTTCTCCTTGGTTAGTCTGTCATCATGTTTAGTGTTCTCCTTGGTTAGTCTGTCGTCATGTTTAGTGTTCTCCTTGGTTAGTCTGTCATCATGTTTAGTGTTCTCCCTGGTTAGTCTGTCATCATGTTTAGTGTTCTCCTTGGTTAGTCTGTCATCATGTTTAGTGTTCTCCCTGGTTAGTCTGTCATCATGTTTAGTGTTCTCCCTGGTTAGTCTGTCATCATGTTTAGTGTTCTCCTTGGTTAGTCTGTCATCATGTTTAGTGTTCTCCTTGGTTAGTCTGTCATCATGTTTAGTGTTCTCCTTGGTTAGTCTGTCGTCATGTTTAGTGTTCTCCTTGGTTAGTCTGTCATCATGATTAGTGTTCTCCCTGGTTAGTCTGTCATCATGTTTAGTGTTCTCCCTGGTTAGTCTGTCATCATGTTTAGTGCTCTCCCTGGTTAGTCTGTCATCATGTTTAGTGTTCTCCCTGGTTAGTCTGTCATCATGTTTAGTGTTCTCCCTGGTTAGTCTGTCATCATGTTTAGTGTTCTCCCTGGTTAGTCTGTCATCATGTTTAGTGTTCTCCTTGGTTAGTCTGTCATCATGTTTAGTGTTCTCCTTGGTTAGTCTGTCATCATGTTTAGTGTTCTCCTTGGTTAGTCTGTCGTCATGTTTAGTGTTCTCCTTGGTTAGTCTGTCATCATGTTTAGTGTTCTCCCTGGTTAGTCTGTCATCATGTTTAGTGTTCTCCCTGGTTAGTCTGTCATCATGTTTAGTGTTCTCCCTGGTTAGTCTGTCATCATGTTTAGTGTTCTCCCTGGTTAGTCTGTCATCATGTTTAGTGTTCTCCCTGGTTAGTCTGTCATCATGTTTAGTGTTCTCCCTGGTTAGTCTGTCATCATGTTTAGTGTTCTCCCTGGTTAGTCTGTCATCATGTTTAGTGTTCTCCTTGGTTAGTCTGTCATCATGTTTAGTGTTCTCCTTGGTTAGTCTGTCGTCATGTTTAGTGTTCTCCCTGGTTAGTCTGTCATCATGTTTAGTGTTCTCCCTGGTTAGTCTGTCATCATGTTTAGTGTTCTCCCTGGTTAGTCTGTCATCATGTTTAGTGTTCTCCCTGGTTAGTCTGTCATCATGTTTAGTGTTCTCCCTGGTTAGTCTGTCATCATGTTTAGTGCTCTCCCTGGTTAGTCTGTCATCATGTTTAGTGTTCTCCCTGGTTAGTCTGTCATCATGTTTAGTGTTCTCCCTGGTTAGTCTGTCATCATGTTTAGTGTTCTCCTTGGTTAGTCTGTCGTCATGTTTAGTGTTCTCCCTGGTTAGTCTGTCATCATGTTTAGTGTTCTCCCTGGTTAGTCTGTCATCATGTTTAGTGCTCTCCCTGGTTAGTCTGTCATCATGTTTAGTGTTCTCCCTGGTTAGTCTGTCATCATGTTTAGTGCTCTCCCTGGTTAGTCTGTCATCATGTTTAGTGTTCTCCTTGGTTAGTCTGTCATCATGTTTAGTGTTCTCCCTGGTTAGTCTGTCATCATGTTTAGTGTTCTCCCTGGTTAGTCTGTCATCATGTTTAGTGCTCTCCCTGGTTAGTCTGTCATCATGTTTAGTGTTCTCCCTGGTTAGTCTGTCATCATGTTTAGTGTTCTCCCTGGTTAGTCTGTCATCATGTTTAGTCTTCTCCCTGGTTAGTCTGTCATCATGTTTAGTGTTCTCCCTGGTTAGTCTGTCATCATGTTTAGTGTTCTCCCTGGTTAGTCTGTCATCATGTTTAGTGTTCTCCCTGGTTAGTCTGTCATCATGTTTAGTGCTCTCCCTGGTTAGTATGTCATCATGTTTAGTCTTCTCCCTGGTTAGTCTGTCATCATGTTTAGTCTTCTCCCTAGTTAGTCTGTCATCATGTTTAGTGTTCTCCCTGGTTAGTCTGTCATCATGTTTAGTGCTCTCCCTGGTTAGTCTGTCATCATGTTGAGTGTTCTCCATGGTTAGTCTGTCATCATGTTTACTGTTCTCCCTGGTTAGTCTGTCATCATGTTTAGTGTTCTCCTTGGTTAGTCTGTCATCATGTTTAGTGCTCTCCCTGGTTAGTCTGTCATCATGTTTAGTGTTCTCCCTGGTTAGTCTGTCATCATGTTTAGTGTTCTCCCTGGTTAGTCTGTCATCATGTTTAGTGTTCTCCTTGGTTAGTCTGTCATCATGTTTAGTGTTCTCCCTGGTTAGTCTGTCATCATGTTTAGTGTTCTCCCTGGTTAGTCTGTCATCATGTTTAGTGTTCTCCCTGGTTAGTCTGTCATCATGTTTAGTGTTCTCCTTGGTTAGTCTGTCGTCATGTTTAGTGCTCTCCCTGGTTAGTCTGTCATCATGTTTAGTGTTCTCCCTGGTTAGTCTGTCATCATGTTTAGTGTTCTCCCTGGTTAGTCTGTCATCATGTTTAGTGTTCTCCCTGGTTAGTCTGTCATCATGTTTAGTGTTCTCCTTGGTTAGTCTGTCATCATGTTTAGTGTTCTCCTTGGTTAGTCTGTCATCATGTTTAGTGTTCTCCCTGGTTAGTATGTCATCATGTTTAGTGTTCTCCCTGGTTAGTCTGTCATCATGTTTAGTGTTCTCCCTGGTTAGTCTGTCATCATGTTTAGTGTACTTTTACTTTTTATATACTTTTTGCATACTTATTTCAACATGTGATTGTATTGCTTTTTATCCTGCTGAGTTTCTTGTGTACGTAAAGTGACTTTGGGTGTTGGGAAAAGGGCTTAAAATTATTCTTATTCTTATTATTATAGAAAATGCATATTTAATTTGAACTTATAGGGCCACTCTACTACTCGTTACTAGGAACATCATGCATTAGAACTTCCACATCAGGATCCATTGTAGTTAAAACTAGAATGTACATTCATTGACCAACTGTCAACAGCAATTCAATTAGTCAATTATTCTATAATGTGTCATTGTGACATAGAGCACTTCCTTGGAGAAGCCATAGTAAACATTTCATGCTGCGCCTAACATTCCCCAGACATCTTCTACTGGCTCAGAGCTTTTCATTCAGCGAACAGCTACTTTGGGATTAGTAGTAGTTTTATTACATTACATCAATTGCAACCTCCAAAAAAAGGAGCATGGAGTCCATTCAAACACTGCACAAGTACAGTGAAATGAACTTGCAAGCTCTATCCAACAATGCAGTAATCAATATCAAAATAGTATAACTAATACAACTAAAAAATATATTTAATAAAGAAAACACAAGAAGTAAGAGAGGAAGCTATATACAGGAGGGACCATGGAGGGGATCTAGGTCCAGCGGTTAATCTAAGCCCCAATACAGTTTTCTGACAAGATTTTCACTTTAGTGTAAATCCTAGCTTACTGTAATGCCTGTTTGTAACCTATTTAATCAAATGTTTCCCCCATTCTTTTCAAAGGAGTTCCTTACCAGTATCATATATCACCAGACTGTGGACACCTGCTTGGGCAAAATGTACAATGATACACAAGTAAGCTTCATCACCACGGTCCAGACCCCCATAAAACACATATTCATTAAAAAAATGAATGGAAAATTATCATCATATAAGTAATTATTTATAATGATATTTGCCATTTAGCAGACACTTTTATCCAAAGCGACTTGTCATATTTAAATTGATCACATTTACACATATACCAACAATGTTGAAATTGTCACCATTTTAAAATATTCTAATGATCATGCCACATATTACATTGCAACCATACAGGCACATTCATAACCTATTGCCTGGTTCCCCCTACGGCATCCACTCTCTGGTTCAAACCCATTATTGGCGGCAGTCTGCTGGCGTCCATTTTGTCCTGTTGACAAAGCACAGAGTGTACAGTACTGCCAGCCAGGCTGAGTAGAAACACTACACCGGTCAGGTCATCACACCCACTGATGTCTGCTTGTCTCCTCTACAACACACACTGGGTTGGTGTGGTGTATGTGCGGGTAGTGTACGGCCTCTAGTAAAAGGTCTGGACCTTTATGGCGCAGGAGGTAGTGCTTTTGCCGTCTAACCTTGGTGAGTTGTTTCAAGTTTTATTAGTCATATGTACAGAATACACATGGTATACACCATCTAACAAAATGGTTACTTAAAGGTCCCCTTCTCAACAATGCAACTACAATAAGAAATAATAAAAGATAAGAATACAAACATAAAGTAACTGGCTCAGTAAAATAGAATAAACATTTTAGGAAAGGGGGGATTGGGGGGGCAAGTGTTTGTCAGTTCAATCCCCTGCGCTGGCTGTTCCCTTTAGATCGCTACAATGAAACGGGAAGTGGACAGAGTAGGGTTGTACTGTACTGTTTATTTCACCATGTTAGAATCACCTCAGATGATGGTATTTTCTCGAAACACTAATTGATGTCCATGTTGCAGTACAATAGCCACCCTTACAATGTGTGCTGCCAGGTTCTACGGAACCCCTACACCCCTCACTGACTCTCCACCCAGGTCTTCCCACTCTCACACACAGGGCCATCTGTCTGCTACTGTACTGCAGTGGTCCCCAAACGCTCCAACAAGGTCACGTACTGAACCGACCTATGACCTTTTCCCTCTTCAATGATCTTTTCAGCCACAACTTCTACAAAGACAAAGCCCAACATGCTTTCATTAGAAATTATGTACAAATAGTGACACTGTTAGTAGTAGTAGTCATGTGTCATACAGTGACACGTTAGTACCATCCCTTTGGACACAGTTACTCTATACCATCATAGTGATACAAGAGGATCCACATGTATTCTGAGAAGTGTTGTGGAAAGAACATACTGTAGTAAGAAGACACTCTGCCTGATCTCCAGTGAGGCCTGGGCAGCCTTCTGTTGTGTCACAATAAGGCTGGATAGGCATGAGCATGTCTGATTACATAAACACTGCCTGGGGATTAAGTGGGCTAAAACCTTCCTAGAAGTGGTTGACAGAGGGACATGTCAAAATGCAGAATTTGATTGAATTCTCCACGTGGTCTATATTAAAGGGCACTTCATTTAATATAAGAAGCTTTTAAAAATAAATATTGGTGCACAATTTTTGCTTAACATTTCAAAAGCACATATTTCGTGGAACGACCCAGTTTGAGGGTTACACAGGGTAGACGGCTGGGGTTACACAGGGTAGACGGCTGGGGTTACACAGAGTAGACGGCTGGGGTTACACAGGGTAGACGGCTGGGGTTACACAGGGTAGACGGCTGGGGTTACACAGGGTAGACGGCTGGGGTTACACAGAGTAAACGGCTGGGGTTACACAGGGTAGACGGCTTCTCATCCACCCACACTTACTGTACTGGGCATATTCCTGGTTATTATGAGAAAATCAACTATTCATGAAGCTAGCTCTGTTTCTCTCTGCCTCCTCCTCCTCTACCCTCTGACCTATTATATCTCAGTGTCTCTACTACTGTTTCTCTCTGCCTCCTCCTCCTCTACCCTCTGACCTATTATATCTCAGTGTCTCTACTACTGTTTCTCTCTGCCTCCTCCTCCTCTACCCTCTGACCTATTATATCTCAGTGTCTCTACTACTGTTTCTCTCTGCCTCCTCCTCCTCTACCCTCTGACCTATTATATCTCAGTGTCTCTACTACTGTTTCTCTCTGCCTCCTCCTCCTCTACCCTCTGACCTATTATATCTCAGTGTCTCTTCTATCTTCTGTTTCTCTCTGCCTCCTCCTCCTCTACCCTCTGACCTATTATATCTCAGTGTCTCTACTAATGTTTCTCTCTGCCTCCTCCCCCTCTACCCTCTGACCTATTATATCTCAGTGTCTCTACTATCTTCTCTTTCTCTCTGCCTCCTCCTCCTCTACCCTCTGACCTATTATATCTCAGTGTCTCTACTACTGTTTCTCTCTGCCTCCTCCCCCTCTACCCTCTGACCTATTCTATCTCAGTGTCTCTACTACTGTTTCTCTCTGCCTCCTCCTCCTCTACCCTCTGACCTATAATATCTCAGTGTCTCTACTACTGTTTCTCTCTGCCTCCTCCTCCTCTACCCTCTGACCTATAATATCTCAGTGTCTCTACTACTGTTTCTCTCTGCCTCCTCCTCCTCTACCCTCTGACCTATTATATCTCAGTGTCTCTACTATCTTCTGTTTCTCTCTGCCTCCTCCCCCTCTACCCTCTGACCTATTATATCTCAGTGTCTCTACTACTGTTTCTCTCTGCCTCCTCCCCCTCTACCCTCTGACCTATTATATCTCAGTGTCTCTACTAATGTTTCTCTCTGCCTCCTCCCCCTCTACCCTCTGACCTATTATATCTCAGT
The DNA here is from genome assembly GCF_029448725.1 of Salvelinus fontinalis. Taxonomy (NCBI): domain Eukaryota; kingdom Metazoa; phylum Chordata; class Actinopteri; order Salmoniformes; family Salmonidae; genus Salvelinus; species Salvelinus fontinalis. The sequence continues at coordinate 8,776 of NW_026602384.1, read as the reverse complement.
GTCTCTACTACTGTTTCTCTCTGCCTCCTCCTCCTCTACCCTCTGACCTATTATATCTCAGTGTCTCTTCTATCTTCTGTTTCTCTCTGCCTCCTCCTCCTCTACCCTCTGACCTATTCTATCTCAGTGTCTCTACTATCTTCTGTTTCTCTCTGCCTCCTCCTCCTCTACCTTCTGACCTATTATATCTCAGTGTCTCTACTACTGTTTCTCTCTGCCTCCTCCTCCTCTACCCTCTGACCTATTATATCTCAGTGTCTCTTCTATCTTCTGTTTCTCTCTGCCTCCTCCCCCTCTACCCTCTGACCTATTATATCTCAGTGTCTCTACTATCTTCTGTTTCTCTCTGCCTCCTCCTCCTCTACCCTCTGACCTATTATATCTCAGTGTCTCTACTACTGTTTCTCTCTGCCTCCTCCTCCTCTACCCTCTGACCTATTCTATCTCAGTGTCTCTACTAATGTTTCTCTCTGCCTCCTCCTCCTCTACCCTCTGACCTATTATATCTCAGTGTCTCTACTACTGTTTCTCTCTGCCTCCTCCTCCTCTACCCTCTGACCTATTATATCTCAGTGTCTCTACTACTGTTTCTCTCTGCCTCCTCCCCCTCTACCCTCTGACCTATTATATCTCAGTGTCTCTACTATCTTCTCTTTCTCTCTGCCTCCTCCTCCTCTACCCTCTGACCTATTATATCTCAGTGTCTCTACTACTGTTTCTCTCTGCCTCCTCCCCCTCTACCCTCTGACCTATTATATCTCAGTGTCTCTACTACTGTTTCTCTCTGCCTCCTCCTCCTCTACCCTCTGACCTATTATATCTCAGTGTCTCTACTATCTTCTGTTTCTCTCTGCCTCCTCCCCCTATACCCTCTGACCTATTATATCTCAGTGTCTCTACTACTGTTTCTCTCTGCCTCCTCCTCCTCTACCCTCTGACCTATTATATCTCAGTGTCTCTACTATCTTCTGTTTCTCTCTGCCTCCTCCCCCTATACCCTCTGACCTATTATATCTCAGTGTCTCTACTATCTTCTGTTTCTCTCTGCCTCCTCCTCCTCTACCCTCTGACCTATAATATCTCAGTGTCTCTACTAATGTTTCTCTCTGCCTCCTCCTCCTCTACCCTCTGACCTATTATATCTCAGTGTCTCTACTACTGTTTCTCTCTGCCTCCTCCTCCTCTACCCTCTGACCTATTATATCTCAGTGTCTCTTCTATCTTCTGTTTCTCTCTGCCTCCTCCTCCTCTACCCTCTGACCTATTATATCTCAGTGTCTCTACTATCTTCTGTTTCTCTCTGCCTCCTCCCCCTCTACCCTCTGACCTATTCTATCTCAGTGTCTCTTCTATCTTCTGTTTCTCTCTGCCTCCTCCTCCTCTACCCTCTGACCTATTATATCTCAGTGTCTCTACTACTGTTTCTCTCTGCCTCCTCCTCCTCTACCCTCTGACCTATTATATCTCAGTGTCTCTACTATCTTCTGTTTCTCTCTGCCTCCTCCCCCTCTACCCTCTGACCTATTCTATCTCAGTGTCTCTTCTATCTTCTGTTTCTCTCTGCCTCCTCCTCCTCTACCCTCTGACCTATTATATCTCAGTGTCTCTACTATCTTCTGTTTCTCTCTGCCTCCTCCCCCTATACCCTCTGACCTATTATATCTCAGTGTCTCTACTACTGTTTCTCTCTGCCTCCTCCCCCTCTACCCTCTGACCTATTATATCTCAGTGTCTCTACTATCTTCTGTTTCTCTCTGCCTCCTCCCCCTCTACCCTCTGACCTATTATATCTCAGTGTCTCTACTACTGTTTCTCTCTGCCTCCTCCCCCTATACCCTCTGACCTATAATATCTCAGTGTCTCTACTAATGTTTCTCTCTGCCTCCTCCTCCTCTACCCTCTGACCTATAATATCTCAGTGTCTCTATCTTCTGTTTCTCTCTGCCTCCTCCTCCTCTACCCTCTGACCTATTCTATCTCAAATCAAATCAAATCAAATCTGATTTGTCACATACACATGGTTAGCAGATGTTAATGCGAGTGTAGCGAAATGCTTGTGCTTCTAGTTCCGACCATGCAGTAATATCTAGCAAGAAATCTAACCTAACAATTTCACAACAACTCCCTTACACAACTGTAAAGGAATGATTAAGAATATGTACATATAAATATATGAATGAGCGATGGCCGAACGGTATAGCAAGATGCAGTAGATGGTATAGAGTACAGTATATAAATATGAGATGAGTAATGTAGGGTATGTAAACATTATATAAAGTGGCATTGTTCAAAGTGGCTAGTGATACATTTATTACATACATTTTTCATTATTAAAGTGGCTAGAGATGAGTCATTATGTTGGCCGCAGCCACTCAATATTAGTGATGGCTGTTTAACAGTCTGATGGCCTTGAGATAGAAGCTGTTTTTCAGTCTCTCGGTCCCAGCTTTGATGCACCTGAACGGACCTCGCCTTCTGGATGATAACGGGGTGAACAGTCAGTGGCTCGGGTGGTTGTTGTCCTTGATGATCTTTGGCCTTCCTGTGACATCGGGTGGTGTAGATGTCCTGGAGGGCAGGTAGTTTGCCCCCGGTGATGCGTTGTGCAGACCTCACTACCCTCTGGAGAGCCTTACGGTTGTGGGCGGAGCAGTTGCAATTCCAGGGGGTGATACAGCCCGACAGGATGCTCTCGATTGCGCATTTGTAAAAGTTTGTGAGTGTTTTTGGTGACAAGCCGAATTTCTTCAGCCTCCTGAGGTTGAAGAGGCGCTGAGGAACTTAAAACTTTCCACCTTCTCCACTACTGTCCCGTCGATGTGGATAAGGGGCTGCTCCCTCTGCTGTTTCCTGAAGTCCACGATCATCTCCTTGTTTTGTTGACATTGAGTGTGAGTTTTTTTTCCTGACACCACACTCCGAGGGCCCTCACCTCCTCCCTGTAGGCCGTCTCGTCATTGTTGGTAATCAAGCCTACAACTGTTGTGTCGTCTGCAAACTTGATGATTGAGTTGGAGGCGTGCATGGCCATGCATGGGTGAACAGGGAGTACAAGAGAGGGCTGAGAACGCACCCTTGTGGGGCCCCAGTGTTGAGGGTCAGCGGGGTGGAGATGTTGTTTCCTACCCTCACCACCTGGGGGCGGCCTGTCAGGAAGTCCAGGATGCAGTTGCACTGGGCGGAGTCGAAACCCAGGGTCTCGAACTTAATGACGAGCTTGGAGGGTACTATGGTGTTAAATGCTGAGCTGTAGTCGATGAACAGCATTCTTACATAGGTATTCCTCTTGTCCAGATGGGTTAGGGCAGTGTGCACTGTGATTGTGATTGCGTCGTCTGTGGACGTATTGGGGCGGTAAGCAAATTGGAGTGGGTCTAGGGTGTCAGGTAGGGTGGAGGTGATATGGCCATTGACTAGTCTCTCAAAGCACTTCATGATGACGAAAGTGAGTGCTACGGGGCGATAGTCATTTAGTTCAGTTACCTTAGCTTTCTTGGGAACAGGAACAATGGTGGCCCTCTTGAAGCATGTAGGAACAGCAGACTGGGATAAGGATTGATTGAATATGTCCGTAAACACACCAGCCAGCTGGTCTGCGCATGCTCTGAGGACGCGGCTGGGGATGCAGCCCTGCGAGGGTTAACACATTTAAATGTTTTACTCACGTTGGCTGCGGTGAAGGAGAGCCCGCAGGTTTTGGTAGCGGGCTGTGTCATTGGCACTGTGTTGTCCTCAAAGCGAGCAAAGAAGTTGTTTAGTTGGTCTGGGAGCAAGACATCGTGGTCCGCGACAGGGCTGATTTTCTTTTTGTAGTCCGTGATTGACTGTAGACCCTGCCACATACCTCTTGTTTCTGAGCCGTTGAATTGCGACTCTACTTTGTCTCCATACTGAAGCTTAGCTTGTTTGATTACCTTGCGGAGGGAATAGCTACACTGTTTGTATTCGGTCATGTTTCCGGTCACCTTGCCCTGATTAAAAGCAGTGGTTCGCGCATTCAGTTTTGCGCGAATGCTGCCATCAATCCATGGTTTCTGTTTGGGGAATGTTTTGATAGTCGCTATGGGTACAACATCACCGATGCACTTGCTAATAAACTCGCTCACCGAATCAGCATATTCATCAATGTTATTGTCCGACGCTATGCGGAACATATCCCAGTCCACGTGATCGAAGCAATCTTGAAGCGTGGAATCCGATTTCTCGGACCAGCGTTGAACAGACCTGAGCACAGGCGCTTCTTATTTTAGTTTCTGTCTATAGGCTGGGAGCAACAAAATGGAGTCATGGTCAGATTTTCCGAAAGGAGGGCGGGGGAGGGCTTTGTATGCGTCGTGGAAGTTAGAATAACAATGATCCAGGGTTTTGCCAGCCCGGGTCGCGCATTGGATATGCTGATAAAATTTAGGGAGCCTTGTTTTCAGATTAGCCTTGTTAAAATCCCCAGCTACAATAAATGCTGCCTCAGGATATGTGGTTTCCAGTTTACATAGAGTCAAATGTAGTTCTTTCAGGGCCGTTGATGTGTCTGATTGGGGCAGGATATACACGACTGTGATTATGATCGAAGAGAATTCTCTTGGTAGATAATGCGGTCGGCATTTGATTGTAAGGAATTCTAGGTCAGGTGAACAAAAGGACTTGAGTTCCTGTATGTTGTTATGATCACACCACGTCTCGTTAATCATAAGGCATATACCCCCGCCCTTCTTCTTACCAGAGAGATGTTTGTTTCTGTCTGCGCGATGCGTGAAACCAGGTGGCTGTACCGACTCCGATAGCGTGTCTTGAGTGAGCCATGTTTCCATGAAACAAAGAACGTTACAATCTCTGATGTCTCTCTGGAAGGCAACCCTTGCTCGGACTTCGTCTACCTTGTTGTCAAGAGACTGGACATTGGCGAGTAGTATACTCGGGAGCGGTGCGCGATCTGCCCATCTACGGAGCCTGACCAGAAGACCGCTCCGTCTGCCCCTTCTGCAGGCACAGTTGTTTTGGGTCGCTGGCTGGGATCCGATCCATTGTCCTGGGTGATGGACCAAACAGAGGATCCGCTTCGGGAAAGTTGTATTCCTGGTCGTAATGTTGGTGAGTTGACGTTGCTCTTATATGAAATAGTTCCTCCCGACTGTATGTAATAAAACCTAATATTTCCCGGGGTAACAATGTAAGAAATAACACATAAAAACAACAAAATACTGCATAGTTTCCTAGGAACGCGAAGCGAGGCGGCCTTCTCTGTCGGCGCCGGAAGTACTGTGTCTCTACTACTGTTTCTCTCTGCCTCCTCCTCTTTTACCCTCTACCTTCTACCCTCTACCCTCTACCCTCTGACCTATTATATCTCAGTGTCTCTGCTATCTTCTGGTTCTCTCTACATTATAAGCAACCTTAATTTGAGTACAGTAATTTGAGTTTCAATTGTATGGCAGTGGACAAATCTATTACGATTCCAGCCTGGCAGCCGTGTTTGAGGTATGAAAATGTCCTTCTGCAATATTTCTTACTGTCTATCTGTTCTTTCAGATTATACAGTTGTTATATAAAGGCTTTTGCCGGCTTTTGTGACATGTGGGCACTTAAGTATTCTACCATGCACTCACGGATGCTCATGCGCACATGTTCACACACACGTACAGCAATAAACAATAAATCAAACAAACACACACACACGAACACACACACGTTGCTTGGAAACTGTGTGTGTGTGCGAGAGTAAGAGTGTTTGTGTGTGTGTGAGAGTGAGAGTGAGAGGACACAAGGATGGACAGTGGGTGGTGTGTGTCCAGTCCATTTCACAAGCAGCTGTTACAGTGGGAATAAAAGCCTCTCACCCTATGCTGGGAAAGCAACTGTCACTAGGACAGACAGACAGACAGACAGACAGACAGACAGACAGACAGACAGACAGACAGACAGACAGACAGACAGACAGACAGACAGACAGACAGACAGACAGACAGAGGACTAAGGAGAGAGTGATATAGAGTTACTAGAGCAGCAACCTGAGTCAGGCTGGCTCACACAGACAATACATAGTAAGAGACAGCAAGGAGGCTGATTGAATATCTATTATGTATGCTTCTATTGAGTTTACACCGGCATCAATGATTCTATGATATCCAATACTGGGGGTTGTTATCTAGAAATAATGATGTCACAGAGTATTGTTTCACAATGACCTTGACAAGCTTGTCTTCCCATGTGTAGAATATATTTAATACATTATATACTGTTTGGTATACAGCTTGTATTTGTTGGGATAACATAGTGATGTGGCAGACATTTCTGGGAATACAAAATTGGACTTTGGAATTCAATGGTTCTGTCTATCCCACAGTTGTCCACGTCACAGACACACATGCACAAACACGCACAAACAGAAGAAGGCTCACACACACATGTACACATACACTGTAATCAGCGTCTCCGGTTTCCTGTTGAGGGTAGAAACAGAGTCTAAATGATGATGTTGATGGTGTGGGCTAGCTTTACAAACCCATAGTCTCAGTAAGTGTACCCAGCTATTACAACTGGATCTATTGTGTGCTGGTTGTCTGTCAACACTATGAGTAAGACCAGGATTTCAGCTGGAGGCCTGGAGTGGGGTATGGAGTTGAAACCTCTTACACGCTGAGAGAAAAAAGGTTTCCAAAAGGGTTCTTTGGCTGTCCCCATAGGATAACCCTTTTTGGTTCCAAGTAGAACTTGGAAGTTCAAGTTCCAACTGTTGGGTTCTTGTGGAAATGGTTCTACATGGATCCCAAAAGGGTTCTACCTGAAACCAAAAACGGTTCTTCAAAGAGTTCTCCAATGGGGACAGCCGAAAAACCCTTTTTGGTTATAGATAGCACCTTTTAATCTAAGAGTGTAGGATTGGAGACAATGTACAGTCGTGGCCAAAAGTTTTGAGAATGACACAAATATTAATTTTCACAAAGTCTGCTGCCTCAGTGTCTTTAGATATTTTTGTAAGATGTTACTATGAAATACTGAAGTATAATGACAAGCACTTCATAAGTGTCAGAGGATTTTATTGACAATTACATGAAGTTGATGCAAAGAGTCAATATTTGCAGTGTTGACCCTTCTTTTTCAAGACCTCTGCAATCCGCCCTGGCATGCTGTCAATTAACTTCTGGGCCACATCCTGACTGATGGCAGCCCATTGTTGCATAACCAATGCTTGGAGTTTGTCAGAATTTGTGGGTTTTTGTTTGTCCACCCGCCTCTTGAGGCTTGACTACAAGTTCTCAATGGGATTAAGGTCTGGGGAGTTTCCTGGCCATGGACCCAAAATATTGATGTTTTGTTCCCCGAGCCACTTAGTTATCACTTTTGCCTTATGGCAAGGTGCTCCATCATGCTGGAAAAGGCATTGTTCGTCACCAAACTGTTCCTGGATGGTTGGGAGAAGTTGCTCTTGGAGGATGTGTTGGTACCATTCTTTATTCATGGCTGTGTTCTTAGGCAAAATTGTGAGTGAGCCCACTCCCTTGGCTGAGAAGAAACCCCACACATGAATGTTCTCAGGATGCTTTACTGTTGGCATGACACAGGAATGATGGTAGCGCTCACCTTGTCTTCTCCGAACAAGCTTTTTCCCAGATGCCCCAAACAATCGGAAAAGGGATTCATCAGAGAAAATTACTTTACCCCAGTCCTCAGCAGTCCAATCCCTGTACCTTTTGCAGAATATCAGTCTGTCCCTGATGTTTTTCCTGGAGATAAGTGGCTTCTTTGCTGCGCTTCTTGACACCAGGCCATCCTCCAAAAGTCTTCGCCTCACTGTGCGTGCAGATGCACTCACACCTGTCTGCTGCCATTCCTGAGCAAGCTCTGTACTGGTGGTGCCCCGATCCCGCAGCTGAATCAACTTTAGGAGACGGTCCTGGTGCTTGCTGGACTTTCTTGGGCGCCCTGAAGCCTTCTTCACAACAATTGAACCGCTCTCCTTGAAGTTCTTGATGATCTGATAAATGGTTGATATAGGTGCAATCTTACTGGCAGCAATATCCTTGCCTGTGAAGCCCTTTTTGTGCAAAGCAATGATGATGTCATGTGTTTCCTTGCAGGTAACCATGGTTGACAGAGGAATAACAATGATTCCAAGCAACACCCTCCTTTTGGAAGCTTCCAGTCTGTTATTCAAACTCAATCAGCATGACAGAGTGATCACCAGCCTTGTCCTCGTCAACACTCACACCTGTGTTAACGAGAGAATCACTGACATGATGTCAGCTGGTCCTTTTGTGGCAGGGCTGAAATGCAGTGGAAATGTTTTTGGGGGATTCAGTTCATTTGCATGGCAAAGAGGGACTTTGCAATTAATTGCAATTCATCTGATCACTCTTCATAACATTCTGGATTATATGCAAATTGCCATCATATAAACTGAGGCAGCAGACTTTGTGAAAATGTATATTTGTGTCATTCTCAAAACTTTTGACCACGACTGTACTATATAATGGGACATGGATTGGAGACAATGTATTGTATAACGGGACTTGAATTGGAGACAATGTATTGTATAATGGGACTTGGATTGGAGACAATGTACTGTATAATTGGACATGGATTAGAGACAATGTACTGGGAATGCAAAGAATGTAGAGGACAGATCCACCACCTTCAAAATTCCTGTTTAACCCTTTAGTAACAAGAGACAATCCTATAACTCATATAGAGAATCAGATAAGGGTTGAAGTCAAGAACAAGGAAAGCAACCAGTCACTTGTAAATACAGCACTTCAAATACTCTAGGTCACATATGTCA
>NW_026602383.1:0-19005 GCF_029448725.1 Salvelinus fontinalis | reverse complement strand
ATGGTGGTATTATACATGTTGTATTGTAGATGTGTAGTGGTGTATGGTGGTATTATACATGTTGTATTGTAGATGTGTAGTGGTGTATGGTGGTATTATACATGTTGTATTGTAGATGTGTAGTGGTGTAGGGTGGTATTATACATGTTGTATTGTAGATATGTAGTAGTGTAATATTGTTGTATGGTGGTATTATACATGTTGTATTGTAGATATGTAGTAGTGTAATATTGTTGTATGGTGGTATTATACATGTTGTATTGTAGATATGTAGTAGTGTAATATTGCTGTAGGGTGGTATTATACATGTTGTATTGTAGATATGTAGTAGTGTAATATTGCTGTAGGGTGGTATTATACATGTTGTATTGTAGATATGTAGTAGTGTAATATTGTTGTATGGTGGTATTATACATGTTGTATTGTAGATATGTAGTAGTGTAATATTGCTGTAGGGTGGTATTATACATGTTGTATTGTAGATGTGTAGTGGTGTAATATTGCTGTAGGGTGGTATTATACATGTTGTATTGTAGATGTGTAGTGGTGTAATATTGCTGTAGGGTGGTATTATACATGTTGTATTGTAGATGTGTAGTGGTGTAATATTGCTGTAGGGTGGTATTATACATGTTGTATTGTAGATGTGTAGTGGTGTAATATTGCTGTAGGGTGGTATTATACATGTTGTATTGTAGATGTGTAGTGAGGTAATAATGTTATATGATGTATTGTATTATATGTGATATAAGTGCCTTAATGTGTTTGGACCCCAGGAAGCCTTGGCAACAGCTAATGGTGATCCCTAATAAATACCATGTTTGAACAGTGCGTCTGTTAACTTTACAGTAGCGATAGGAACGGTCAGATGGCTATTGTAACTGTAAATCTCTTATTTTATGACCCGCATATAGAATTTCCAAACAGAACATTTGCGTTCTGTTCTGAGATACACGGCTCTGGTTTGCATGCAGAACAGAACACAGAAGCACAACACAAGCATAAAAGACACCACATACACACACTGCAGGGCGCCTGCTAAGTCACGCAAACATTCACAAGGGCACACAGTCCTACACATTGGCCTCCACTGTCAATTAGACATGTTCACAGATACACCCAAACACTTCTATTCTTAGACGGCGCGATATCAAACACACTACCTGAGGGGCTCCAGGTGTGTCCAACACCAGGTCAGGCAGCTCCCTTAGTAACTTGTCAAATGAGCTCTCCACGTCTCTCCGGCTCAGCACGCGGCCACACAGGTCCGTCAACAGCCTGGACGTCAGCTCTCTGTGGCTGGCCTTAGCCTCCAGGGCCAGGCTCACAGCCAGCATGGGCACCCCGCTAGACATGGAGCCCAGGTTGAGTTCACCCAGGAGCTCCTACAGAGGGGAGAGAGGGGGATGGATTTTGGTCAGATGGAATAAAGAGACGGTCATGGGGAGAGAGAAGGTATTGGCCAAGAAGAGGGAGTGGGCTCATAGGGTCATATCAGAGAAGAAGAACATAGAGTTAATTCTGAAGGACGTAGCTGTCTACAGTCAGACAAAAGGCAGAAGCAGGTCCACCAGTGTTTAGGACACTAGAAGCACTAGTTCGCACTACAGAAAACTCAACCGTTGAAATTAACCTACCGCTACTTCATTGGTGTCGCCGTGTTCAAAGTACTCCTGCACGATGGGAGTGAGCGTCTTCTCAAAGTCCCCCTCCTCCAGCGGAGGAACCACCGTCTCATACACACAGTTCTCCTGTAGACACCAGAAAGCAGAGCAATGAAGCCGATCAAGACTGAATACCAAAATACTTGTATAGCATACTTAAGGCCCCGAGTTCTCATGAGCAGGTAAAACTCAGGATCCTAACTATACTGTACCTAACTCAGATGGTCATAGGTCCAATATAAAATGGTCCAATACCTGAGCTTCGTCATAGTTGGGGTCTTTGACGTCGACCTCCTCCAGGTCGTACACTTCTCCAGGTGGGCCCCACACCCCTTTGCCCCCCGCTCCACCTGACAAAGAACAAGGACAATGCCTGTGATGTTTTCAAAACAGAAACAGTTTCATGGTGCAAAATAGTTCATCTGTAGCAAAACGAAAAAAAATCATTATAATCTGGCAGTGCGATTTAAAGATGCAATATGCAGAAATCTCTCCGCCATTTCCTGGTTGCTAAAAGAGTTTGCGACAAAACAAGCAAGTATAGCGTAGAGAATCATTGTACCATCTAAACCACTGAAGTGTCTTTTCCATAGCCAAACATTTTGTATTTTCAACTGCAAAAACAAAACTTAACAGGAAGCATAGAAATAGCCACATATAATGAACATAAATATAAAAAGCAACATGCAAAGTGTTGTTCCCATGTTTCCATACGCACATCAAGCGTCTTCTCCCAAATTGTGTGCACAAATTTGCTTACATCCCTGTTAGTGAGCATTTCTTCTTTGCCAATATAATCCATCCACCTGACAGTTGTGGCATAACAAGAAGTAGATTACAGATGCACCTTGTACTGGGGACAAAAAAAGGCCATTCTAAAATTTGCAGTTGTCACACAGAATGCCACAGACGTCTCAGGTTGAGGGAGCGTGCAATTGGGAAGCTGACTGCAAAAATGTCCACCAGATCTCTTGCCAGAGAATTAAATGTCCATTTCTCGACCATAAACCACCTCCAATGTCATTTTAGAGAATTTGGCAGTACGTCCAACAGGCCTCACAACCGCTGACCACGTGTAACCACACCAGCCCAGGAGCTCAACATCCGGCTTCTTCACCTAAAGGATCGTCTGAGATCAGCCACCCGGACAGCTGATGAAACAGTAGTATTTGTCTGTAATAAAGTTTTGTTTTTTTAAGTATAAAACTCATTCTGATTGGCTGGGCCTGGCTTCCCAGTGAGGGTGCCTATGCCCTCCCAGGCCCACCCATGGCTGCACCCCTGCCCAGTCATGTAAAATCCATAGATTAGGGCCTAATGATTTATTTCAATTGACTGATGTCCTTATATGAACTGTAACTTCATAAAATCGTTGTTTATACATTTGTTCAGTATAAAAATAGCCACAGAATGCGCCTTTCTTCAGCAATGTGCGTTATAAAAAAGGGGCTACTATTGATGCATTGCCCAGATTAAGGTGAAGTCATCCCTAGACATTGGTCTTAGGGTCAGTTTCGCATTTATGATTTAGGGAAGGCAAGCTGATCCTAGATCTGCGTCACCCCAGAGCTTTCAAAAACATACTACTAACCAGTAGCCGATATGTGGTCCCCTGCAGTGGGTTGACATTACAATGCAGCCTACATTTGAACGGCACACAACCACTGTGCTGACAAAGGAAAGAAGGTCAACAGTACCCCATGTACAATATACAGCATGGCACACACAGCAGCATTCTGTGCTTGAGACAGGATGTCTCCAATACAACTGAAGTGAAACACTGAACACCACCTTCAGTTCAAAAGGCTTTTCTCCAGAAAGACAGACAGAATATGACGTCATAGTGTCACAAAATACCACAGGCAGACAGAGATACTACTGATTGCGGAAACCAATATGAAACATTACTACAAACAGAAATTGGCCTAACTATATAGGGGTACAGATAAATAAATCATATTTCCTACAGACCTTTTATTTATCCATACCACTATGGTGGGCCTATAACTAGACAGGAACATGTGGTGAGCACAAAAATACCCCCTTACTTCCTCTATATGACACTTCCTATATAGTGTGTGTTGTCAGACAGTATAGCACTTTAAAGGCTCAACTGGTGACATAAACCACATAAGCCTATATGTTTTAAACACCCCACCCTGCTATAAGTCCCACCCAGTGTGTGTATGTGTGTTACATTCCTCCTGTATATAGCTCTGCCCCTTTAGAATGTTGTTTGTGCCATGGCTGATTCCGGAACATCATGTACCTATTACCCTTGTTGCCCTGGGAGATTCCACCCATAGAATAGTTTGTGACGCTTCCAAAACCTTACACCACTTTAACAGGAGCCCCTAAACCACAGCGGGACCTAGACTTTGTTCCAAATGGCACCCTATTCCCTTTACTATAGTGAATAGGTTGCCATTTGGGACAGAAGCCCAGGCATTTACATTGACATCATGGCACAGTTCTTTGGTTACATAACAGAAATACATCTGTGCCAAGATGGTTCCTTTCTATCAGAAAATAACTAACTGTACTGTGCTGCAAGATGTTATTTTGGCAATGGGACTGACATCAAAGGCCAAGAAAGATAATGCGGTTTCATTTTATCAGATAAGAACCGAACTAACCAGTTCAAAAGGTGTCTCAGAACATGAGTACTGATCTAGGATCAGATTACCACCTTTCCACATAATCATATTCATTAAGATCTAAAAGGGCTAAACTGATCCTTTATCAGCACTTTTACTCTGAAAGTCACTGTCAATATGGAACCAGAGGTAAAACAGCTGGGGGTATGGCAAGCTACTCTAACTACATCCCAAATGACACCCTATTCCCTATGTAGTGCACTACTTTTGACCGGGGCCCATAGGGATCTGGCTAAAAGTAGTGCACTATATATAGAATAGGGTACTATTTGGAACACGCACTTTGACTCTGCTGAGAAGCAGCTTCCGCTCCAGTTATACATAACCGGTGAAGCGTCATGCATGTACAAGGTGATTACAAAGTAGTAAATAGCTTATCACCTTGAAGATTAATATGCAGGCAACTATAAGACTTAAAAATAGTCACTCATGTTATTGGTAAACAAGCCAAGCTAGTTGGAGATGTTGGCCAACATGGGAAGGTGAGGTGATGTTATCTACAACAAACCACCATGGTCTTGCTATCTAGGTTACTTTATTGCCTAGTTTGCATGTCTTTGGACAAATGCTCAATCTTGTTTCAGTTATCCAAATCTCTTAGACCAGATATTATAATGTGCTGAATTATGGAGCCTCTATAAGCAATACGATTTAAAACTTATTTTTCTTTCTTTTTGACTCCAGGAAGGATCATACATCACCCACAAATCATCTACAAAGTCAGTCACCTTCAAGGTCATAGGTCTAGTGGAAACTTCTAGGGGGGGGGAAAGCCTTCAGCAGATGGATGCCAAAAGGAGATAAGAGTTATGTTAATATAAGTGAGTGGGATCAGATCAGCCTCACCTTGACTTTTTTTTTTTTTTACATGCTAATTGGTTTACTACTGGGCTGGCAGTTGGAGAGGCAGGGACAGGGACAGATCTCTTGGGGACTAGATCCTGTGTAGCCTTGATTCCAGCCAATAAGAATATGGTGTGATCTCTGGTCACGCAAGACTTGGACACATGACATTGTAACTCTGTAGGCAATGATGGGCTTGTTGCTTATCAAGTAATGCAGCAACAGTATTAAACCTGTTAGGTATTACATTATTCTAGAAATGTTAACATCCCATTAATGGTCTTTGGTAGGCTTCAGTGGCCTTACCTTCCCTAGCCGTGACTTCACGTGATCACAAGTAGGCCTGTGTTAACAACACTTCATTACATAACCACATAAATAGTCACTCCCCATTCCTTTCTCCGATAGTCCTCTTCCCTTTCATTTAACATGATATGTTTTTAACATCTACATAACTCCCCATACCTTTCTTTGGAAGTCCTCGTCCCTTCCCTGCCCGAGACTTCCTGTCCAGCAGTTTGCTCTTGGGGCTGGTAGGGGGTACGGTACCGTTAGTACCCCGGGAGGGGTCCCCGTTATCGCTAAACGAGTCCCCTCTCCCAGAGTCTCTAGAAGAAGTCTTCCTCAGCCTCCTCTTCGCTTTGGCTTTGAGACGGGCCTCGTGGATACTGTTTGGTGCCGAAATCCAGTTGCCATTTATTTCGTTCTTGATGTTTTTGGTGATAATGCCATTCTCCTCTTCTCCCGATAGGAAAGAGTCACTCAGATCGTCTGCGTCTGTTGGCGGGGGGTGAAAGAGGTGGTGAAAGACAAGGTAAGAAGGCAGTTTGACTGATTGACCAGAAAACACCATTTGCAGATGTTATGGGTAACTATAAGGTCATTTGATGTTCACAATGCACTAATTGTCTTATAAACATAGTGTGCATATAATATAATGCATTATCACTTTAAAACTGTTATTCTCGACTATATAAAATGTAAGGCCAGCAGAATACAAATCATGATCAGTGGTTACAGAAAACGCTGCAGTCACTGCAAGTTAGAATCACCAGTAATCACTGAGCTACTTCCGCATCAAAAGTCCAAACAGACTAGACTGGTAAAGATAACTTACCAAGGGGGTTAGCGTTCAGCCATGCCTCGCAGTCAGTTGCCATTGTTTAAAAATTGAGATTTGGAGCAGCGGAAATGCGTGCGAATAAAACAAAAATTATGCAGACACCTAAAATGATAAAATAACGTTTCAATTCATTTTGATGTGTATTAATTTCATTGGCACGTCAACATGTCCAGACAAGCCCCCCCCCTCACCTGACCTAATTCATGCATTGATAATCTCCAGACTGTCAACAAAATGTTTTTGGACAGCAGCACAGCAAATCACTTTTGTCAGTCAATCGCAAGCTCCTGCTGCGACGACGCACCACTACGCAGGCAAAACAATGCCCGCATCGTTGTGCAGAAATCAATGACGAGATATTACACGGTAAAAATGGTAAGCAATGAAACAACAAGCGTTAAATACAGCTTAAAGTTGATGCACTCTATATACAATTCATATTTCAGGGATAATTTGATTATTGTCATTAGCTTTGTAATTATCAAAGTTGAAGGCTGCCTCGGTTGTTGTCACTTGGCAGCCCAAGTCCCAAGCGACGGGAAAATGCACGACAACAACAAAGCCAGCTATATTACAGTAGGTAAAATCATTTATCGTCGGCTTAGAAGAGCTGCTCCATAATGTCATACATTAGCTGTCTACCTCTTGCGTGTCCAAAGGAAAATCACTGACCGTGTCTGCCGTTGATGTGGTTTTAAATTCTGTTGTTTTTATGTTGTATACCCAGCAACACTTGGCATATAAATGTGTTTGAGATATCCGATTGGCTGACCTTGCAAACGTGTTGTAAAGAGGGCACCAATCAAAATCCCGGATGAGACCTGGCTTCTCGTATTTTCTGTAGGGTCGACTTCCTAATGATGTAGTGCTGCCCCCTATCGTTGGGGTTGCAGAGTAGCAACAATAGGTTTTTGTAAAACTTTCAACACCATTGCTATAACGCTAGTGCTATAATAACGACTTATAATAAGCATTTTTTGTTTTGGAGAAAAGGTCAAATAATTGTTGTTGTATTTGAAACCCAACAAAATAAGCATAAGTTCTAAATTGTGCAATGTTAGATCCTAAAATAGCTAGAACATTTTGTTCACTATAGTGTAGGCCAAGGGTTCTCAAACTCTTTGATGCCTGGGACCCCTTTTGTGATATAAAATTCATCAGGGACCCCCTCATAATCAGAACACAACTCGAGTGAGATAAAAAAAATAGCATACAAGGAGTACTATGACTGGCAGTGCATGGCCGGATGAACCAAATCTCGGCCCTGGGAAGGAACATTTTAAAGGCCCATACCTTGTCATCGGAAAGTACATTTAGCAGTTTTCAAGCAAATTACCTGCAATTCTGCACATTCTGTTATGGGGCAGAGAGATGTTTTTGTTGTTGCAGCTTTGAAGCGAATATCAATCAAATGTATTTATGAAGCCCTTTTTACATCAGCCGATGTCACAAAGTGCTATACAGAAACCCAGCCTAAAACTCCAAACAGCAAGCACTGCAGATGTAGAAGCACGGTGGCTAGGAAAAACTCCCTAGAAAGGCAGGAACCTAGGAAGAAACCTAGAGAGGAACCAGGCTCTGAGGGGTGGCCAGTACTCTTCTGGCTGTGCCGGGTGGAGATTATAACAGTATATGGCCAAGATGTTCAAACATTCATAGATGACCTGCATGGTCAAATAATAATAATCACAGTGGTTGTACACGGTGCAACAGGTCAGCAACTCAGGAGTAAATGTCAGTTGGCTTTTCATAGGGGGTCATTCAGAGTTAAAGACAGCAGGTGTGGTAGAAAGAGAGAGTCGAAATCAGCAGGTCCAGGACAAGGTAGCACGTCCCGTGAACAGGTCAGGGATCCATAGCAGGCAGAACAGTTGAAACTGGAGCAGTAGCACGACCAGGTGGACTGGGTGACAGGAAGGGTCATCAGGCCAGGTAGTCCTGAGGCATGTTGCTAGGGCTCATGTCCTCAGAGATAAGAGAAAGAGAGAGAGAGAAAGAGAGAGAGAATTAGAGGGAGCATACTTAAATTCACACAGGATAAGACAGGAGAAATACTCCAGATATAACAGACTGACCCTAGCCCCCCGACACATAAACTATTGCAGCATAATTACTGGAGGCTGATACAGGAGGGGTCGGGAGACACTGTGGCCCCGTCTGACTATACCCCCGGACAGGGCCAACCAGGCAGGATATAACCCCACCCACTTTGCCAAAGCACAGCCCCCACACCACTAGAGGGATAACTTCAACCACCAACTTACCATCCTGAGACAAGGTTGAGTATAGCCCACGAAGATCTCCCCACGGCACGAACCCGAGGGTGGCGTCAACCCAGACAGGAAGATCACGTCAGTGACTCAACCCACTCAAGTGACGCACCCCTCCTAGGGACGGCATGGAAGAGCACCAGTAAGCCAGTGACTCAGCCCCCGTAATAGGGTTAGAGGCAGAGAATCCCAGTGGAGAGAGTAGAACCGGCCAGGCAGAGACAGCAAGGGCGCTTCGTCACTCCAGTGCCTTTCCGTTCACCTTCACACCCCTGGGCCAGACTACACTCAATCATAGGATCTACTGAAGAGATGAGTCTTCAATAAAGACTTAAAGGTCGAGACCGAGCCTGCGTCTCTCACATGGATAGGTAGACCATTCCATAAAAATGGAGCTCCATAGCAGAAAGCCCTGCCTCCAGCTGTTTGCTTAGAAATTCTAGGGACAATAAGGAGGTCTGCGTCTTGTGACCGTAGCGTACGTGTAGGTATGTACGGCAGGACCAAATCGGAAAGATAGGTAGAAGCAAGCCCATGTAATGCTTTGTAGGTTAGCAGTAAAACCTTGAAATCAGCCCTAGCCTTAACAGGAAGCCAGTGTAGAGAGGCTAGCACTGGAGTAATATGATAACATTGTTGGGTTCTAGTCAAGATTCTAGCACGTCTGAAGTATCCTGCAATTCTACACATTTCGCCAAGAGGCCGAGATAAAACTTAGCAATTTTGAAGCTTATATTACAGCACATGTATGTAAAAAAATATATATTTGGGGGAATACAAGAAGTACTGAGTTGAAATATAATTGGTGAAGTAGGTACTGTGTGTGGATACCAATATCCATGTGAGTGTCACGACTCCTACCGAAGGTGGCTCCCCTTCCTGTTCGGGTGGCGCTCGGCGGTCGTCGTCACCGGCCCAGCAAAGCACCCCCACACAATCACACCTCCTCCCCCATGCTTCACAGTGGGAACCACACATGCAGAAATCATCCGTTCACCTACTCTGCATCTTTTTTAAATTTCTTTTTAATTTAACCTTTACTTAAGTAGACAAGTGTTTAACTAGGTAAGTATTTAACCAAAGGTTGGAAACAAAAATATCAAATTTGGACTCAAATTTGCTTGTGTTTCTTGGTCCAAGCAAGTCTCGTCTTATTATTGGTGTCCTTTAGTAGTCGTTTCTTTGCAGCAATTCGACCATGAAGGCCTGATTCACACTGTCTCCTCTGAACAGTTGATGTTAATATGTGTTTGTTACTTGAACTCTGAAGCATTTATTTGGGCTGCAATTTCTGAGGCTGGTAACTCTAATGAACTTATCCTCTGCAGCAGAGGTAACTCTGGGTCTTCCTTTCCTGTGGCAGTCCTCATGAGAGCCAGTTTCATCATAGCGCTTGATGGTTTTTGCGACTGCACTTGAAGAAACTTTCAAAGTTCTTGAAATGTTTTGCATTGACTGACCTTCATGTCTTAAAGTAATGATGGACTGTCGTTTCTCTTTGCTTATTTGAGCTGTTCTTGCCATAATATGGACTTAGTCTTTTACCAAATAGGGCTATCTTCTGTATACCACCCCTACCTTGTCACAACACAACTGACAACTGTCTCAAACGCATTAAGAAGGAAGGACATCCCACAAATGAACTTTTAACAAGGCACATCTGTTTATTGAAATGGTTGAGAGACGGCCAAGAGTGTGCAAGGCTGTCATCAAGGCAAAGGGGGGCTACTTTGCAGAATCTCAAATATGAAATATATTTGATTTGTTTAACACTTTTTTGGTTATATGATTCCAAATGAGTTATGCTGTAAAGGTTTTCTTCCAGGGGTGAAGGAGAGGACCAAAATGCAGCGCGGCTAGTGTTAAACATGTTTAATACAAACACAAGTGAAACACTACAAACAACCTACAAAATAACAAATGTGCAAAACCAATACAGACCTATCTGGTGCAGAACACAAACACAGAGACAGGTAACAATCACCCACAAACAAACAGTGAGAACACCCTACCTTAATATGACTCTCAATTAGAGGAAAACGCAAAACACCTGCCTCTAATCAAGAGCCATACCAGGCAACCCAAAACCAACATAGAAACGGAAAACATAGACTGCCCACCCAAAACTCACGCCCTGACCATCACACACATAAAAAACACCAGAAAACAGGTCAGGAACGTGACAGAACCCCCCCCTCAAGGTGCGAACGCCGGGCGCACCAGCACAAAGTCCAGGGGAGGGTCTGGGTGGGCATCTGACCACGGTGGTGGCTCAGGCTCCGGACGCTGTCCCCACACCACCATAGTCACTCCCCGCTTCTGTATCCCCCTCCCAATGACCACCCTCCAACTAAAACCACCTAAATGAAGGGGCAGCACCGGGATAAGGGGCAGCACCGGGATAAGGGGCAGCACCGGGATAAGGGGCAGGTCCTGGCTGAGGGACTCTGGCAGGTCCGGGCTGAGGGACTCTGGCAGGTCCGGGCTGAGGGACTCTGGCAGGTCCGGGCTGAGTGGCAGCTCATGACTGAGTGGCAGCTCATGACTGTAGGGCAGCTCATGACTGTAGGGCAGCTCATGACTGTAGGGCAGCTCATGACTGTAGGGCAGCTCCTGACTGGCTGGCGTCTCTGGCGGCTCCTGACTGGCTGGCGGCTCTGGCGGCTCCTGACTGGCTGGCGGCTCTGGCGGCTCCTGACTGGCTGGCGGCTCCTGACTGGCTGGCGGCTCTGGCGGCTCCTGACTGGCTGGCGGCTCTGGCGGCTCCTGACTGGCTGGCGGCTCTGGCGGCTCCTGACTGGCTGGCGGCTCTGGCGGCTCCTGACTGGCTGGCGGCTCTGGCGGCTCCTGACTGGCTGGCGGCTCTGGCGGCTCCTGACTGGCTGGCGGCTCTGGCGGCTCCTGACTGGCTGGCGGCACTGGCGGCTCCTGACTGACTGACGGCTCTGGCGGCTCCTGACTGACGGACGGCTCTGGCGGCTCCTGACTGACGGGCGGCTCTAATGGCTCGTGGCAGACGGATGGCTCAGAAGGCGCTGGGCAGACAGATGGCTCAGAAGGCGCTGGGCAGACAGATGGCTCAGAAGGCGCTGGGCAGACAGATGGCTCAGAAGGCGCTGGGCAGACAGATGGCTCAGAAGGCGCTGGGCAGACAGATGGCTCAGACGGCGCTGGGCAGACAGATGGCTCAGACGGCGCTGGGCAGACAGATGGCTCAGACGGCGCTGGGCAGACAGATGGCTCAGACGGCGCTGGGCAGACAGATGGCTCAGACGGCGCTGGGCAGACAGATGGCTCAGACGGCGCTGGGCAGACAGATGGCTCAGACGGCGCTGGGCAGACAGATGGCTCAGACGGCGCTGGGCAGACAGATGGCTCAGACGGCGCTGGGCAGACAGATGGCTCAGACGGCGCTGGGCAGACAGATGGCTCAGACGGCGCTGGGCAGACAGATGGCTCAGACGGCGCTGGGCAGACAGGCAGTGCAGAAGGCGTTGGGCAGACAGGCAGTGCAGAAGGCGTTGGGCAGACGGCCGACTCTGCCCTGCTGAGGCGCACAGTAGGCCTGGTGCGTGGTGCCGGAACTGGAGGTACCGGGATGACGGCACGCACTTCAAGGCTAGTGCGGAGAGCAGGGACAGGGCACACTGACCTCTCGAAGCGCACTATAGGCCTGGTGCGTGGTACCGGAACTGGAGGTACCGGGCTGAGGGCACGCACCTCAGGGCGAGTGCGGGGAGAAGGAACAGTGCGTACAGGGCTCTGGAGACGCACAGATGGCTTAGTGCGTGGTGCCGGAACTGGAGGTACCGGGCTGAGGGCACGCACCTCAGGGCGAGTGCGGGGAGGAGGAACAGGGCTCTGGAGATGCACTGGAAGCCTGGTGCGTGGTGTAGGCACTGGTGGTACTGGGCTGGGACGGGAAGGTGGCGCCGGATATACCGGACCGTGAAGGAGGACACGCGCTCTTGAGCACCGAGCCTCTCCAACACTACCAGGTTGAATGGTCCCCGTTGCCCTGCCAGTGCGGCGAGGTGGAAAAACCCGCACTGGGCTATGCAAGCGAACCGGGGACACCACCTGTAAGGCTGGTGCCATGTACGCCGGCCCGAGGAGACGTACTGGAGGCCAGATACGTTGGGCTGGCTTCATGACATCCGGCTCGATGCCCAACCTAGCCCTCCCAGTGCGGCAAGGTGGAATAGCCCGCACTGGGCTAAGCACGCGTACAGGAGGCACCGTGCGCTCTTCCGCATAACACGGTGTCTGCCCGTACTCCCGCTCTCCACGGTAATCACACACCTCAGGGCGAGTACCGTGTATGCTACGCCAAACCAACATCTCTCTCTCTTCGCTCTCCCCCAATATCACCAACAACTCATCAAATGTCTCATAATCTCCCATCCTTTCACTTTCCTCCAATCTGTCCAATAACTCCTCCACATTCTCCGACTCGTACCTCAATTTAGCCCACTGCTCCTTCTGGTAAGCACGGGGAACTGGCTCAAATCTCCCACTTGACCCAGCCATACTCCCCGTGTGCCCCCCCAAGAAATTTTTGGGGGAGCCTCTCGGGCTTCCAGCCACTCTGCCTTGCTAGCTCCCGCTGCTGCTGCTGCTGCCGCCGTTGCCTGTTGCCACGCTGCTTGATCTGGGTTTGGTGGGTGATTCTGTAAAGGTTTTCTTCCAGGGGTGAAGGAGAGGACCAAAATGCAGCGCGGCTAGTGTTAAACATGTTTAATACAAACACAAGTGAAACACTACAAACAACCTACAAAATAACAAATGTGCAAAACCAATACAGACCTATCTGGTGCAGAACACAAACACAGAGACAGGTAACAATCACCCACAAACAAACAGTGAGAACACCCTACCTTAATATGACTCTCAATTAGAGGAAAACGCAAAACACCTGCCTCTAATCAAGAGCCATACCAGGCAACCCAAAACCAACATAGAAACGGAAAACATAGACTGCCCACCCAAAACTCACACCCTGACCATCACACACATAAAAAACACCAGAAAACAGGTCAGGAACGTGACATATGCCATAGTTTTGATGTCTTCACTATTATTAGAAAATAGTAAAAATAAAGAAAAACCTTTGAATGAGTAGGTGTGTCCAAACTTTTGACTGGTACTGTAGATATTTAAGTAATACACGATTTCCCTAATCTCTACTGGACTACTTTTCCCCATTTCAAAACGTATAGCATTGTGTTCTGTAAATGAGAAAAGTCCAATCGATTATACATAGCAAGTTGTTACTGGGAAACTGTCCAAAGATAGATAATTTATTGTATATTTTTTTCTTATTTGACTGTAATGTGTAATGTCAATGATCAAGTCCAAGAATGCAGTTGACTTGACAAAGTCTGTACTATCAAAAGGAATAATCATTGTACAATTAGTTTTGTCTGACAAGTGTAATATCCTACCTTAACATCTGGGGGCGCTCCCCTCAAACAGTAGAACTTCACAATGCCCCATGCACATGAAAGTACCAGTTTTTCTCATCCTCAAGGATTTTATTTATGCACATAGTCTTTTACTGTGTTTGGCTTTCCAAATTGTCTAATAAACTAAACTTATTATATTGCATCCCATTATTCAATGTGAGAAAATAGAGAAAATTGGTAAATTGGTAACACACACACCACAGGAGGTTGGTGGCACCTTAATTGGGGAGGACGTGCTCGTGGTAATGGCTGGAGTGGAATAGGTGGAATGGCATGAAATACATCAAACGCATGTTTTCCATGTGTTTGATGTCATTCATTTGTGCCGTTCCAGCCATTATTATGAGCCGTCCTCCCCTCAGCCTCCGCCACTGATACACAAACAGCTTTCTCTCTTAACATTTTTATTCAAATGATTGCATCAGAAAATAACCATAAGAAAAGTTCAACAAAATCTTAAACACAATCTTAAAACTTGGCGCAACATTCACAATGTAGAAAACAGAGAGAGAGAGCAAGTTTCAAACCCTGCCTCGACAATATATTATGCTGACTTAAAATCACACTTAATTTAACTCTTAACACTTAATTTAACTCTTAAATAACACACATGGTCCAGTTCAAGTTTCTCTACAGTTTAAAGGCACTGTATAAATTATTTAGACATTTGCAAAATATTGAACCTGATTGTGACAAACTTTACAATTCACAAAGTTGTCAAAGTATTTTTTAAATTAAATCAAATACGGGACAAAACACAATAGAAGAAAACCTGAAGAAAACGTATGGCGATACTTTGGCAAAACTGTAGCTCAATTTAAAGGAAAATTCCACACAAAAAAAATATATACACTGCTCAAAAAAATAAAGGGAACACTTAAACAACACAATGTAACTCCAAGTCAATCACACTTCTGTGAAATCAAACTGTCCACTTAGGAAGCAACACTGATTGACAATAAATTTCACATGCTGTTGTGCAAATGGAATAGACAAAAGGTGGAAATTATAGGCAATTAGCAAGACACCCCCCAAAAAGGAGTGATTCTGCAGGTGGTGACCACAGACCACTTCTCAGTTCCTATGCTTCCTGGCTGATGTTTTGGTCACTTTTGAATGCTGGCGGTGCTCTCACTCTAGTGGTAGCATGAGACGGAGTCTACAACCCACACAAGTGGCTCAGGTAGTGCAGTTCATCCAGGATGGCACATCAATGCGAGCTGTGGCAAAAAGGTTTGCTGTGTCTGTCAGCGTAGTGTCCAGAGCATGGAGGCGCTACCAGGAGACAGGCCAGTACATCAGGAGACGTGGAGGAGGCCGTAGGAGGGCAACAACCCAGCAGCAGGACCGCTACCTCCGCCTTTGTGCAAGGAGGTGCACTGCCAGAGCCCTGCAAAATGACCTCCAGCAGGCCACAAATGTGCATGTGTCAGCATATGGTCTCACAAGGGGTCTGAGGATCTCATCTCGGTACCTATTGGCAGTCAGGCTACCTCTGGCGAGCACATGGAGGGCTGTGCGGCCCCACAAAGAAATGCCACCCCTCACCATGACTGACCCATCGCCAAACCGGTCATGCTGGAGGATGTTGCAGGCAGCAGAACGTTCTCCACGGCGTCTCCAGACTCTGTCACATCTGTCACATGTGCTCATGTGCTCAGTGTGAACCTGCTTTCATCTGTGAAGAGCACAGGGCGCCAGTGGCGAATTTGCCAATCTTGGTGTTCTCTGGCAAATGCCAAACGTCCTGCACGGGGTTGGGCTGCAAGCACAACCCCCACCTGTGGACGTCGGGCCCTCATACCACCCTCATGGAGTCTGTTTCTGACCGTTTGAGCAGACACATGCACATTTGTGGCCTGCTGGAGGTCATTTTGCAGGGCCCTGGCAGTGCACCTCCTTGCATAAAGGCGGAGGTAGCAGTCCTGCTGCTGGGTTGTTGCCCTCCTACGGCCTCCTCCACGTCTCCTGATGTACTGGCCTGTCTCCTGGTAGCGCCTCCATGCTCTGGACACTACGCTGACAGACACAGCAAACCTTTTTGCCACAGCTCGCATTGATGTGCCATCCTGGATGAACTGCACTACCTGAGCCACTTGTGTGGGTTGTAGACTCCGTCTCATGCTACCACTAGAGTGAGAGCACCGCCAGCATTCAAAAGTGACCAAAACATCAGCCAGGAAGCATAGGAACTGAGAAGTGGTCTGTGGTCACCACCTGCAGAATCACTCCTTTTTGGGGGGTGTCTTGCTAATTGCCTATAATTTCCACCTTTTGTCTATTCCATTTGCACAACAGCATGTGAAATTTATTGTCAATCAGTGTTGCTTCCTAAGTGGACAGTTTGATTTCACAGAAGTGTGATTGACTTGGAGTTACATTGTGTTGTTTAAGTGTTCCCTTTATTTTTTTGAGCAGTGTATTTAGGTATTTGTTTCATTAGTCGATTGTTGATATCGTCCCAAAATGTTCTGCTTGTCAGAATTTTGGGACTAAAGCATTTACAGCACAAGTTTTCAAGATATGTAACTTTCAAAATTGATGCAAAATGCATCATACAGGGATGATTTCTGTATTTTGAAAGTTACATATCTTTCAGACTGATATGTCTTTGTCCATGTCTGTCGGGAACCGTATTCCATTTTGTCTCAATGAACAGACACAGTAGGTATAACAAGTGTAGGCCTTCATATCCTCCAGCTATACACAAAAACACTGTGTAATGAAATATACATTCAAAATTCAACATTCAAATTAAACCAACCTGAGGATTACTTCTACATCTACCAATGGCAGATATGTTCTAAGGCACTTTGCATCTAAAAACACATGATGTAATATCCCTAACACTTTACAGACTCAAATTAAAAGTAAATCAAATGATTGTAGTACTATTTGGAGTACAGCTACATAGAACAACATGTAACCAGAACCAGGACAAATACTAATATGGATGAGTTTCAGTTCACTATATCACAGAATCTGACTTCTACAATCATTTCTAGAAAGAAGGCTGTGTTTATTCCTGTGATGAAAAACAAACACATTTATTCTCTACTGCAAATAAATCAAACGGTGAAAGATAGATAAATATCTTTTTTAAAACAAATCTTTGGTGACCGGT
Source organism: Salvelinus fontinalis (assembly GCF_029448725.1). NCBI lineage: Eukaryota > Metazoa > Chordata > Actinopteri > Salmoniformes > Salmonidae > Salvelinus > Salvelinus fontinalis. The sequence goes on along the minus strand of NW_026602383.1, from coordinate 1,859 downwards.
TTTCATTTTCACAAATGTAGTACATTAACACTGGAACCTTTTTAAACTACAGTATTTTTATACTATGTACAAAATCAAACATATTGCTATATTGTATATAGCCTCGATATTGTTATTTTGTTGTGTTACTATTTTCTTTAGCAAATATTTTTCTTTCTTTTTAACTCTGCATAGTTGGGAATGGGCTCGTAAGTAAGCATTTCACGGTAAAGTCTACACCTGTTGTATGTGGCGCATGTGACCAATAACATTTGGTTTGATTTGATTTTTAGCAATGAGTTTTAGTCCAAGCAATTCTCAGAGAATAGCTCTTCTCTCCGGGTCCAGTGCATTTTACCGTGACTTCCATCCGATATGTAATTTATTCTCCTTCGTTGAGTAGTCCTTGGCAAGCTCAGATCACTCAGTCTGTAGCACACACGCAACACTGTCCACCATATCAACTTGACAGTACCGAATGATGAGTATAGGTCAGAGGTCACTCTGTAGCTGAGGGGTCAGTTAGTGCACCAAGTAGACTCTCCTCTGCCAGCTGAGACAGGTACTTCTGTGAAGAGCACAAATATAAAAGTTAGCTTTGTGTACATAGTTGTAGAGTTGCCCTTTAAGTGGGATATTCAACTGCCTTCAAATACTTAGCCTATAACACGGCTATCCACGTTTCACCGTTATTTCGCTTACCACTATGATACACTACAACTCCATCCGACTTCCTGTGAATTTTAAAATAAGGAGACCTGATTTATCTGTATTGAGTTTCTTATGCATATTCCGCCATAGAAACTCCTCAGCCAGAGCTACGGCTGTTTGACACAATAGTGAAGGAGGGAGACCTCAGAGAGTGGAATGTTCTGAGAGGCAGGTGCTTCCTGAACAGACATTAACCTGTCTAGTTTCTACATTCACTGTATTTCCCCAGTCCTGTTAAAGGCCAAAACCATCATCACCAGCCCGCTCTCGGCTAAGCGGGTAGCAGCAGGGAGCCCCCACACACACAATCACACACACAAAACCCCTCAACTTTTGACAGACAGCGCAACTGTTCTTGAGGTTTTTTACCCTCGCAATGTAATCCATCAAATGTGAAGAAATCTTTTCCCCTTCTGGCTGCTTTCAGCTGTGCAGCTTTGCATGTTTGTGGGGTGTTTGCGTGTGTGTGGGGTGTTTGCGTGCGAGTGTGTGTGTGTGTGTGGATGTGCCTGGATGGGCATTGGGCACTAATAGGTAACCTAATACAACTCCCAGTACTCAACACTGTGAGGGGGCCTTCCTGGAGTCAATGGGCTGCCCCTTCCACTGCCTGTTCACAGCTGCACAGAAATACCCTGGCCTGCTGAACCAAGAGCCTATTGGGAATGAACCTTCAGAATGTTATTACTTTACTTGAAGAGCACAATGGGTCTAACAAATGTAGGACTTTCTATCCGCCAGTTAGTCTACACGTTGCCTGTATACAAAGTAGGTCCCCAGGAAGGACTAGAGCAGCTGGGCCCATTGGAAGGGAGCCTTTAGGAGGTAAAGTAATGGATAGACTCCCATGGGCGCCACTCTAACACCCTCTACTCTACTCAGTCATCCAAAGTCTCCTTTTCTGACATCCCCCCCTCTACCACCCACGGTGGAGAGCGAAAAAAAGCTTTGGATTGTTCTGCCAGTTTTGACGTGTGTGTGTGTGTGTGTGTGTGTGTGTGTGTGTGTGTGTGTGTGTGTGTGTGTGTGTGTGTGTGTGTGTGTGTGTGTGTGTGTGTGTGTGTGTGTGTGTGTGTGTGTGTGTGTGTGTGTGTGTGTGTGTGTGTGTGTGTGTGTGTGTGTGTAATAGAGATAGTGAGTGACTGATCTCTGTATCGCGTGCTCTTTCC
>NW_026602382.1:0-19010 GCF_029448725.1 Salvelinus fontinalis | reverse complement strand
AGGACTAGGTAGGGTTAGTAGTCAGTAGTTACTGGGACCAGGTTAGAACTAGGTAGGGTTATTAGTTACTGGGACCAGGTTAGGACTAGGTAGGGTTAGTAGTTACTGGGACCAGGTTAGGACTAGGTAGGGTTAGTAGTCAGTAGTTACTGGGACCAGGTTAGGACTAGGTAGGGTTAGTAGTTACTGGGACCAGGTTAGGACTAGGTAGGGTTAGTAGTCAGTAGTTACTGGGACCAGGTTAGAACTAGGTAGGGTTAGTAGTTACTGGGACCAGGTTAGGACTAGGTAGGGTTGTAGTCAGTAGTTACTGGGACCAGGTTAGGACTAGGTAGGGTTAGTAGTTACTGGGACCAGGTTAGGACTAGGTAGGGTTAGTAGTCAGTAGTTACTGGGACCAGGTTAGAACTATGTAGGGTTATTAGTTACTGGGACCAGGTTAGGACTAGGTAGGGTTAGTAGCTAGTAGTTATCTGGGACCAGGTTAGGACTTAGGTAGGGTTAGTAGTCAGTAGTTACTGGGACCAGGTTAGGACTTGGTAGGGTTAGTAGTTACTGGGACCAGGTTAGGACTAGGTAGGGTTAGTAGTTACTGGGACCAGGTTAGGACTAGGTAGGGTTAGAGTCAGTAGTTACTGGGACCAGGTTAGAGACTAGGTAGGGTTAAGTAGTTACTGGGACCAGGTTAGGACTAGGTAGGGTTAGTAGTTACTGGGACCAGGTTAGGACTAGGTAGGGTTAGTAGTTACTGGGACCAGGTTAGGACTAGGTAGGGTTAGTAGTTACTGGGACCAGGTTAGGACTAGGTAGGGTTAGTAGTTACTGGGACCAGGTTAGGACTAGGTAGGGTTAGTAGTTACTGGGACCAGGTTAGGACTAGGTAGGGTTAGTAGTTACTGGGACCAGGTTAGGACTAGGTAGGGTTAGTAGTCAGTAGTTACTGGGACCAGGTTAGGACTAGGTAGGGTTAGTAGTTACTGGGACCAGGTTAGGACTAGGTAGGGTTAGTAGTCAGTAGTTACTGGGACCAGGTTAGGACTAGGTAGGGTTAGTAGTTACTGGGACCAGGTTAGGACTAGGTAGGGTTAGTAGTCAGTAGTTACTGGGACCAGGTTAGGACTTGGTAGGGTTAGTAGTTACTGTGACCAGGTTAGGACTAGGTAGGGTTAGTAGTCAGTAGTTACTGGGACCAGGTTAGGACTAGATAGGGTTAGTAGTCAGTAGTTACTGGGACCAGGTTAGAACTAGGTAGGGTTAGTAGTTACTGGGACCAGGTTAGGACTAGTAGGGTTAGTAGTCAGTAGTTACTGGGACCAGGTTAGAACTAGGTAGGGTTAGTAGTTACTGGGACCAGGTTAGGACTAGGTAGGGTTAGTAGTTACTGGGACCAGGTTAGGACTAGGTAGGGTTAGTAGTTACTGGGACCAGGTTAGGACTAGGTAGGGTTAGTAGTCAGTAGTTACTGGGACCAGGTTAGAACTAGGTAGGGTTATATAGTTACTGGGACCAGGTTAGGACTAGGTAGGGTTAGTAGTTACTGGGACCAGGTTAGGACTAGGTAGGGTTAGTAGTCAGTAGTTACTGGGACCAGGTTAGGACTAGGTAGGGTTAGTAGTTACTGGGACCAGGTTAGGACTAGGTAGGGTTAGTAGTTACTGGGACCAGGTTAGGACTAGGTAGGGTTAGTAGTTACTGGGACCAGGTTAGGACTAGATAGGGTTAGTAGTCAGTAGTTACTGGGACCAGGTTAGAGACTAGGTAGGGTTAGTAGTTACTGGGACCAGGTTAGGACTAGGTAGGGTTAGTCAGTAGTTACTGGGACCAGGTTAGGACTAGGTAGGGTTAGTAGTTACTGGGACCAGGTTAGAACTAGGTAGGGTTAATAGTTACTGGGACCAGGTTAGGACTAGGTAGGGTCAGTAGTTACTGGGACCAGGTTAGGACTTGGTAGGATTAGTAGTTACTGGGACCAGGTTAGGACTAGGTAGGGTTAGTAGTTACTGGGACCAGGTTAGGACTAGGTAGGGTTAGTAGTTACTGGGACCAGGTTAGGACTAGGTAGGTTTAGTAGTTACTGGGACCAGGTTAGGACTAGGTAGGGTTAGTAGTTACTGGGACCAGGTTAGGACTAGGTAGGGTTAGCAGTCAGTAGTTACTGGGACCAGGTTAGGCCTTGGTAGGGTTAGTAGTTACTGGGACCAGGTTAGGACTAGGGAGGGTTAGCAGTCAGTAGTTACTGGGACCAGGTTAGGACTAGGTAGGGTTAGTAGTTACTGGGACCAGGTTAGGACTAGGTAGGGTTAGTAGTTACTGTGACCAGGTTAGGACTAGGTAGGGTTAGTAGTTACTGGGACCAGGTTAGGACTAGATAGGGTTAGTAGTCAGTACTTACTGGGACCAGGTTAAGACTAGGTAGGGTTAGTAGTTACTGGGACGAGGTTAGGACTAGATAGGGTTAGTAGTCAGTAGTTACTGGGACCAGGTTAGAACTAGGTAGGGTTAGTAGTTACTGGGACCAGGTTAGGACTAGGTACGGTTAGCAGTTACTGGGACCAGGTTAGGACTAGGTAGGGTTAGTAGTTACTGGGACCAGGTTAGGACTAGGTAGGGTTAGTAGTCAGTAGTTACATGGACCAGGTTAGAACTATGTAGGGTTATTAGTTACTGGGACCAGGTTAGGACTAGGTAGGTTTAGTAGTTACTGGGAACAGGTTAGGATTAGGTAGGGTTAGTAGTCAGTAGTTACTGGGACCAGGTTAGGACTAGGTAGGGTTAGTAGTTACTGGGACCAGGTTAGGACTAGGTAGGGTTAGTAGTTACTGTGACCAGGTTAGGACTAGGTAGGGTTAGTAGTTACTGGGACCAGGTTAGGACTAGATAGGGTTAGTAGTCAGTACTTACTGGGACCAGGTTAAGACTAGGTAGGGTTAGTAGTTACTGGGACCAGGTTAGGACTAGATAGGGTTAGTAGTCAGTAGTTACTGGGACCAGGTTAGGACTAGGTAGGGTTAGTAGTTACTGGGACCAGGTTAGGACTAGGTAGGGTTAGTAGTCAGTAGTTACTGGGACCAGGTTACGCCTTGGTAGGGTTAGTAGTTACTGGGACCAGGTTAGGACTAGGTAGGGTTTGTAGTCAGTAGTTACTGGGACCAGGTTAGGACTAGGTAGGGTTAGTAGTTACTGGGACCAGGTTAGGACTAGGTAGGGTTAGTAGTCAGTAGTTACATGGACCAGGTTAGAACTATGTAGGGTTATTAGTTACTGGGACCAGGTCAGGACTAGGTAGGTTTAGTAGTTACTGGGAACAGGTTAGGATTAGGTAGGGTTAGTAGTCAGTAGTTACTGGGACCAGGTTAGGACTTGGTAGGGTTAGTAGTTACTGGGACCAGGTTAGGACTAGGTAGGGTTAGTAGTTACTGGGACAAGGTTACGACTAGGTAGGGTTAGCAGTCAGTAGTTATTGGGACCAGGTTAAAACGAGGTAGGGTTAGTAGTTACTGGGACCAGGTTAGGACTAGGTAGTCTTAGTAGTTACTGGGACCAGGTTAGGATTAGGTAGGGTTAGTAGTCAGTAGTTACTGGGACCAGGTTAGGACTTGGCAGGGTTAGTAGTCAGTAGTTACTGGGACCAGGTTAAGACTAGGTAGGGTTAGTAGTTACTGGGACCAGGTTAGGACTAGGTAGTCTTAGTAGTTACTGGGACCAGGTTAGGATTAGGTAGGGTTAGTAGTCAGTAGTTACTGGGACCAGGTTAGGACTTGGCAGGGTTAGTAGTCAGTAGTTACTGGGACCAGGTTAGGACTAGGTAGGGTTAGTAGTTACTGGGACCAGGTTAGGACTAGGTAGGGTTAGTAGTTACTGGGACCAGGTTAGGACTAGGTAGGGTTAGTAGTTATTGGGACCAGGTTAGGATTAGGTAGGGTTAGCAGTCAGTAGTTACTGGGCCCAGGTTAGAACTAGGTAGGGTTAGTAGTTACTGGGACCAGGTTAGGACTAGGTAGGGATAGTAGTCAGTAGTTACTGGGACCAGGTTAGAACTAGGTAGGGTTAATAGTTACTGGGACCAGGTTAGGACGAGGTAGGGTTAGTAGTTACTGGGACCAGGTTAGGACTAGGTAGGGTTAGTAGTTACTGGGACCAGGTTAGGACTAGGTAGGGTCAGTAGTTACTGGGACCAGGTTAGGACTTGGTAGGATTAGTAGTTACTGGGACCAGGTTAGGACTAGGTAGGGTTAGTAGTTACTGGGACCAGGTTAGGACTAGGTAGGGTTAGTAGTTACTGGGACCAGGTTAGGACTAGGTAGGTTTAGTAGTTACTGGGACCAGGTTAGGACTAGGTAGGGTTAGTAGTTACTGGGACCAGGTTAGGACTAGGTAGGGTTAGCAGTCAGTAGTTACTGGGACCAGGTTAGGACTAGGTAGGGTTAGTAGTTACTGGGACCAGGTTAGGACTAGGTAGGGTTAGTAGTTACTGTGACCAGGTTAGGACTAGGTAGGGTTAGTAGTTACTGGGACCAGGTTAGGACTAGATAGGGTTAGTAGTCAGTAGTTACTGGGACCAGGTTAGGACTTGGTAGGGTTAGTAGTTACTGGGACCAGGTTAGGACTAGGTAGGGTTAGTAGTCAGTAGTTACTGGGACCAGGTTAGGACTAGGTAGGGTTAGTAGTTACTGGGACCAGGTTAGGACTAGGTACGGTTAGCAGTCAGTAATTACTGGGACCAGGTTAGAACTAGGTAGGGTTAGTAGTTACTGGGACCAGGTTAGGACTAGGTACGGTTAGCAGTTATTGGGACCAGGTTAGGACTATGTAGGGTTAGTAGTTACTGGGACCAGGTTAGGACTAGGTAGGGTTAGTAGTTACTGGGAACAGGTTAGGATTAGGTAGGGTTAGTAGTCAGTAGTTACTGGGACCAGGTTAGGACTTGGCAGGGTTAGTAGTCAGTAGTTACTGGGACCAGGTTAGGACTTGGTATGGTTAGTAGTTACTGGGACCAGGTTAGGACTAGGTAGGGTTAGTAGTTACTGGGACAAGGTTACAACTAGGTAGGGTTAGCAGTCAGTAGTTACTGGGACCAGGTTAAAACGAGGTAGGGTTAATAGTTACTGGGACCAGGTTAAGACTAGGTAGGGTTAGTAGTTACTGGGACCAGGTTAGGACTAGGTAGTCTTAGTAGTTACTGGGACCAGGTTAGGATTAGGTAGGGTTAGTAGTCAGTAGTTACTGGGACCAGGTTAGGACTTGGCAGGGTTAGTAGTCAGTAGTTACTGGGACCAGGTTAGGACTAGGTAGGGTTAGTAGTTACTGGGACCAGGTTAGGACTAAGTAGGGTTAGTAGTTACTGGGACCAGGTTAGGACTAGGTAGGGTTAGTAGTTATTGGGACCAGGTTAGGATTAGGTAGGGTTAGCAGTCAGTAGTTACTGGCACCAGGTTAGAACTAGGTAGGGTTAATAGTTACTGGGACCAGGTTAGGACTAGGTAGGGTTAGTAGTTACTGGGACCAGGTTAGGACTAGGTAGGGTTAGTAGTTACTGGGACCAGGTTAGGACTAGGTAGGGTTAGTAGTTACTGGGACCAGGTTACGACTAGGTAGGGTTAGCAGTCAATAGTTACTGGGACCAGGTTATAACTAGGTAGGGTTAGTAGTTACTGGGACCAGGTTAGGACTAGGTAGGGTTAGTAGTTACTGGGACCAGGTTACGACTAGGTAGGGTTAGCAGTCAATAGTTACTGGGACCAGGTTAGAACTAGGTAGGGATAGTAGTCAGTAGTTACTGGGACCAGGTTAGAACTAGGTAGGGTTAATAGTTACTGGGACCAGGTTAGGACGAGGTAGGGTTAGTAGTTACTGGGACCAGGTTAGGACTAGGTAGGGTTAGTAGTTACTGGGACCAGGTTAGGACTAGGTAGGGTCAGTAGTTACTGGGACCAGGTTAGGACTTGGTAGGGTTAGTAGTTACTGGGACCAGGTTAGGACTAGGTAGGGTTAGTAGTTACTGGGACCAGGTTAGGACTAGGTAGGGTTAGTAGTTACTGGGACCAGGTTAGGACTAGGTAGGTTTAGTAGTTACTGGGACCAGGTTAGGACTAGGTAGGGTTAGTAGTTACTGGGACCAGGTTAGGACTAGGTAGGGTTAGCAGTCAGTAGTTACTGGGACCAGGTTAAAACTAGATAGGGTTAATAGTTACTGGGACCAGGTTAAGACTAGGTAGGGTGAGTAGTTAATGGGACCAGGTTAGGATTAGGTAGGGTTAGTAGTCAGTAGTTACTGGGACCAGGTTAGGACTTGGCAGGGTTAGTAGTCAGTAGTTACTGGGACCAGGTTAGGACTTGGTAGGGTTAGTAGTTACTGGGACCAGGTTAGGACTAGGTAGGGTTGGTAGTTACTGGGACAAGGTTACGACTAGGTAGGGTTAGCAGTCAGTAGTTACTGGGACCAGGTTAAAACTAGGTAGGGTTAATAGTTACTGGGACCAGGTTAAGACTAGGTAGGGTTAGTAGTTACTGGGACCAGGTTAGGACTAGATTGGGTTAGTAGTCAGTAGTTACTGGGACCAGGTTAGAACTAGGTAGGGTTAGTAGTTACTGCGACCAGGTTAGGACTATGTAGGGTTAGTAGTCAGTAGTTACCGGGACCAGGTTAGGACTTGGTAGGGTTAGTAGTCAGTAGTTAGTGGGACCAGGTTAGGACTAGGTAGGGTTAGTAGTTACTGGGACCAGGTTAGGACTAGGTATGGTTAGCAGTCAATAGTTACTGGGACCAGGTTAAAACTAGGTAGGGCTAGTAATCAGTAGTTACAAGGACCAGGTTAGGACTAGGTAGGGTTAGTAGTTACTGGGACCAGGTTAGGACTTGGTAGGGTTAGTAGTTACTGGGACCAGGTTAGGACTAGGTAGGGTTAGTAGTTACTGGGACCAGGTTAGGACTAGGTAGGTTTAGTAGTTACTGGGACCAGGTTAGGACTAGGTAGGGTTAGTAGTTACTGGGACCAGGTCAGGACTAGGTAGGGTTAGCAGTCAGTAGTTACTGGGACCAGGTTAGGACTAGGTAGGGTTAGTAATTACTGTGACCAGGTTAGGACTATGTAGGGTTAGTAGTAGTAGTTACTGGGAACTGGTTAGAACTAGGTAGGGTTAGTAGTTACTGGGACCAGGTCAGGACTAGGTAGGGTTATTAGTTACTGGGACCAGGTTAGGACTAGGTCAGGTTAGTAGTTACTGGGACCAGGTTAGGACTAGGTAGGGTTAATAGTTAGTAGTTACTGGGACCAGGTTAGGACTAGGTAGGGTTAGTAGTTAGTAGTTATTGGGACCAGGTTAGGACTAGGTAGGGTTAGTAGCTAGTAGTTATTGGGACCAGGTTAGGACTAGGTAGGGTTAGTAATCAGTAGTTACAAGGACCAGTTTAGGACTAGGTAGGGTTAGTAGTTAATGGGACCAGGTTAGGACTAGGTAGGGTTAGTAGTTACTGGGACAAGGTTACGACTAGGTAGGGTTAATAGTTACTGGGACCAGGTTAAGACTAGGTAGGGTTAGTAGTTACTGGGACCAGGTTAGGACTAGGTAGGGTTAGTAGTTACTGGGACCAGGTTAGGACTAGGTAGGGTTAGTAGTTACTGGGACCAGGTTAGGACTAGGTAGGGTTAGTAGTTACTGGGACCAGGTTAGGACTAGGTAGGGTTAGCAGTCAGTAGTTACTGGGACCAGGTTAGGACTAGGTAGGGTTAGTAGTTACTGGGACCAGGTTAAGACTAGGTAGGGTTAGTAGTTACTGGGACCAGGTTAGGACTAGATAGGGTTAGTAGTCAGTAGTTACTGGGACCAGGTTAGGACTAGGTAGGGTTAGTAGTTACTGGGACCAGGTTAGGACTAGGTAGGGTTAGTAGTCAGTAGTTACTGGGACCAGGTTAGGACTAGGTAGGGTTAGTAGTTACTGGGACCAGGTTAGGACTAGGTAGGGTTAGTAGTCAGTAGTTACTGGGACCAGGTTAGGACTTGGTAGGGTTAGTAGTTACTTTGACCAGGTTAGGACTAGGTAGGGTTAGTAGTCAGTAGTTACTGGGACCAGGTTAGGACTAGATAGGGTTAGTAGTCAGTAGTTACTGGGACCAGGTTAGAACTAGGTAGGGTTAGTAGTTACTGGGACCAGGTTAGGACTATGTAGGGTTAGTAGTCAGTAGTTACTGGGACCAGGTTAGGACTTGGTAGGTGTAGTAGTTACTGGGACCAGGTTAGGACTAGTTAGGGTTAGTAGTTACTGGGACCAGATTAGGACTAGGTAGGGTTAGTAGTTACTGGGACCAGGTTAGAACTAGGTAGGGTTAGTAGTTACTGGGACAAGGTTAGAACTAGGTAGGGTTAGTAGTTACTGGGACCAGGTTAGGACTAGGTAGGGATAGTAGTCAGTAGTTACTGGGACCAGGTTAGAACTAGGTAGGGTTAATAGTTACTGGGACCAGGTTAGGACGAGGTAGGGTTAGTAGTTACTGGGACCAGGTTAGGACTAGGTAGGGTTACTAGTTACTGGGACCAGGTTAGGACTAGATAGGGTTAGTAGTCAGTAGTTACTGGGACCAGGTTAGAACTAGGTAGGGTTAGTAGTTACTGGGACCAGGTTAGGACTATGTAGGGTTAGTAGTCAGTAGTTACTGGGACCAGGTTAGGACTTGGTAGGTGTAGTAGTTACTGGGACCAGGTTAGGACTAGGTAGGGTTAGTAGTTACTGGGACCAGGTTAGGACTAGATAGGGTTAGTAGTTACTGGGACCAGGTTAGAACTAGGTAGGGTTAGTAGTTACTGGGACAAGGTTAGAACTAGGTAGGGTTAGTAGTTACTGGGACCAGGTTAGGACTAGGTAGGGATAGTAGTCAGTAGTTACTGGGACCAGGTTAGAACTAGGTAGGGTTAATAGTTACTGGGACCAGGTTCGGACGAGGTAGGGTTAGTAGTTACTGGGACCAGGTTAGGACTAGGTAGGGTTAGTAGTTACTGGGACCAGGTTAGGACTAGGTAGGGTCAGTAGTTACTGGGACCAGGTTAGGACTTGGTAGGATTAGTAGTTACTGGGACCAGGTTAGGACTAGGTAGGGTTAGTAGTTACTGGGACCAGGTTAGGACTAGGTAGGGTTAGTAGTTACTGGGACCAGGTTAGGACTAGGTAGGTTTAGTAGTTACTGGGACCAGGTTAGGACTAGGTAGGGTTAGTAGTTACTGGGACCAGGTTAGGACTAGGTAGGGTTAGCAGTCAGTAGTTACTGGGACCAGGTTAGGCCTTGGTAGGGTTAGTAGTTACTGGGACCAGGTTAGGACTAGGGAGGGTTAGCAGTCAGTAGTTACTGGGACCAGGTTAGGACTAGGTAGGGTTAGTAGTTACTGGGACCAGGTTAGGACTAGGTAGGGTTAGTAGTTACTGTGACCAGGTTAGGACTAGGTAGGGTTAGTAGTTACTGGGACCAGGTTAGGACTAGATAGGGTTAGTAGTCAGTACTTACTGGGACCAGGTTAAGACTAGGTAGGGTTAGTAGTTACTGGGACGAGGTTAGGACTAGATAGGGTTAGTAGTCAGTAGTTACTGGGACCAGGTTAGGACTAGGTAGGGTTAGTAGTTACTGGGACCAGGTTAGGACTAGGTAGGGTTAGTAGTCAGTAGTTACTGGGACCAGGTTAGGCCTTGGTAGGGTTAGTAGTTACTGGGACCAGGTTAGGACTAGGTAGGGTTAGTAGTCAGTAGTTACTGGGACCAGGTTAGGACTAGGTAGGGTTAGTAGTTACTGGGACCAGGTTAGGACTAGGTACGGTTAGCAGTCAGTAGTTACTGGGACCAGGTTAGAACTAGGTAGGGTTAGTAGTTACTGGGACCAGGTTAGGACTAGGTACGGTTAGCAGTTACTGGGACCAGGTTAGGACTAGGTAGGGTTAGTAGTTACTGGGACCAGGTTAGGACTAGGTAGGGTTAGTAGTCAGTAGTTACATGGACCAGGTTAGAACTATGTAGGGTTATTAGTTACTGGGACCAGGTTAGGACTAGGTAGGTTTAGTAGTTACTGGGAACAGGTTAGGATTAGGTAGGGTTAGTAGTCAGTAGTTACTGGGACCAGGTTAGGACTAGGTAGGGTTAGTAGTTACTGGGACCAGGTTAGGACTAGGTAGGGTTAGTAGTTACTGTGACCAGGTTAGGACTAGGTAGGGTTAGTAGTTACTGGGACCAGGTTAGGACTAGATAGGGTTAGTAGTCAGTACTTACTGGGACCAGGTTAAGACTAGGTAGGGTTAGTAGTTACTGGGACCAGGTTAGGACTAGATAGGGTTAGTAGTCAGTAGTTACTGGGACCAGGTTAGGACTAGGTAGGGTTAGTAGTTACTGGGACCAGGTTAGGACTAGGTAGGGTTAGTAGTCAGTAGTTACTGGGACCAGGTTACGCCTTGGTAGGGTTAGTAGTTACTGGGACCAGGTTAGGACTAGGTAGGGTTTGTAGTCAGTAGTTACTGGGACCAGGTTAGGACTAGGTAGGGTTAGTAGTTACTGGGACCAGGTTAGGACTAGGTAGGGTTAGTAGTCAGTAGTTACATGGACCAGGTTAGAACTATGTAGGGTTATTAGTTACTGGGACCAGGTCAGGACTAGGTAGGTTTAGTAGTTACTGGGAACAGGTTAGGATTAGGTAGGGTTAGTAGTCAGTAGTTACTGGGACCAGGTTAGGACTTGGTAGGGTTAGTAGTTACTGGGACCAGGTTAGGACTAGGTAGGGTTAGTAGTTACTGGGACAAGGTTACGACTAGGTAGGGTTAGCAGTCAGTAGTTATTGGGACCAGGTTAAAACGAGGTAGGGTTAGTAGTTACTGGGACCAGGTTAGGACTAGGTAGTCTTAGTAGTTACTGGGACCAGGTTAGGATTAGGTAGGGTTAGTAGTCAGTAGTTACTGGGACCAGGTTAGGACTTGGCAGGGTTAGTAGTCAGTAGTTACTGGGACCAGGTTAAGACTAGGTAGGGTTAGTAGTTACTGGGACCAGGTTAGGACTAGGTAGTCTTAGTAGTTACTGGGACCAGGTTAGGATTAGGTAGGGTTAGTAGTCAGTAGTTACTGGGACCAGGTTAGGACTTGGCAGGGTTAGTAGTCAGTAGTTACTGGGACCAGGTTAGGACTAGGTAGGGTTAGTAGTTACTGGGACCAGGTTAGGACTAGGTAGGGTTAGTAGTTACTGGGACCAGGTTAGGACTAGGTAGGGTTAGTAGTTATTGGGACCAGGTTAGGATTAGGTAGGGTTAGCAGTCAGTAGTTACTGGGCCCAGGTTAGAACTAGGTAGGGTTAGTAGTTACTGGGACCAGGTTAGGACTAGGTAGGGATAGTAGTCAGTAGTTACTGGGACCAGGTTAGAACTAGGTAGGGTTAATAGTTACTGGGACCAGGTTAGGACGAGGTAGGGTTAGTAGTTACTGGGACCAGGTTAGGACTAGGTAGGGTTAGTAGTTACTGGGACCAGGTTAGGACTAGGTAGGGTCAGTAGTTACTGGGACCAGGTTAGGACTTGGTAGGATTAGTAGTTACTGGGACCAGGTTAGGACTAGGTAGGGTTAGTAGTTACTGGGACCAGGTTAGGACTAGGTAGGGTTAGTAGTTACTGGGACCAGGTTAGGACTAGGTAGGTTTAGTAGTTACTGGGACCAGGTTAGGACTAGGTAGGGTTAGTAGTTACTGGGACCAGGTTAGGACTAGGTAGGGTTAGCAGTCAGTAGTTACTGGGACCAGGTTAGGACTAGGTAGGGTTAGTAGTTACTGGGACCAGGTTAGGACTAGGTAGGGTTAGTAGTTACTGTGACCAGGTTAGGACTAGGTAGGGTTAGTAGTTACTGGGACCAGGTTAGGACTAGATAGGGTTAGTAGTCAGTAGTTACTGGGACCAGGTTAGGACTTGGTAGGGTTAGTAGTTACTGGGACCAGGTTAGGACTAGGTAGGGTTAGTAGTCAGTAGTTACTGGGACCAGGTTAGGACTAGGTAGGGTTAGTAGTTACTGGGACCAGGTTAGGACTAGGTACGGTTAGCAGTCAGTAATTACTGGGACCAGGTTAGAACTAGGTAGGGTTAGTAGTTACTGGGACCAGGTTAGGACTAGGTACGGTTAGCAGTTATTGGGACCAGGTTAGGACTATGTAGGGTTAGTAGTTACTGGGACCAGGTTAGGACTAGGTAGGGTTAGTAGTTACTGGGAACAGGTTAGGATTAGGTAGGGTTAGTAGTCAGTAGTTACTGGGACCAGGTTAGGACTTGGCAGGGTTAGTAGTCAGTAGTTACTGGGACCAGGTTAGGACTTGGTATGGTTAGTAGTTACTGGGACCAGGTTAGGACTAGGTAGGGTTAGTAGTTACTGGGACAAGGTTACAACTAGGTAGGGTTAGCAGTCAGTAGTTACTGGGACCAGGTTAAAACGAGGTAGGGTTAATAGTTACTGGGACCAGGTTAAGACTAGGTAGGGTTAGTAGTTACTGGGACCAGGTTAGGACTAGGTAGTCTTAGTAGTTACTGGGACCAGGTTAGGATTAGGTAGGGTTAGTAGTCAGTAGTTACTGGGACCAGGTTAGGACTTGGCAGGGTTAGTAGTCAGTAGTTACTGGGACCAGGTTAGGACTAGGTAGGGTTAGTAGTTACTGGGACCAGGTTAGGACTAAGTAGGGTTAGTAGTTACTGGGACCAGGTTAGGACTAGGTAGGGTTAGTAGTTATTGGGACCAGGTTAGGATTAGGTAGGGTTAGCAGTCAGTAGTTACTGGCACCAGGTTAGAACTAGGTAGGGTTAATAGTTACTGGGACCAGGTTAGGACTAGGTAGGGTTAGTAGTTACTGGGACCAGGTTAGGACTAGGTAGGGTTAGTAGTTACTGGGACCAGGTTAGGACTAGGTAGGGTTAGTAGTTACTGGGACCAGGTTACGACTAGGTAGGGTTAGCAGTCAATAGTTACTGGGACCAGGTTATAACTAGGTAGGGTTAGTAGTTACTGGGACCAGGTTAGGACTAGGTAGGGTTAGTAGTTACTGGGACCAGGTTACGACTAGGTAGGGTTAGCAGTCAATAGTTACTGGGACCAGGTTAGAACTAGGTAGGGATAGTAGTCAGTAGTTACTGGGACCAGGTTAGAACTAGGTAGGGTTAATAGTTACTGGGACCAGGTTAGGACGAGGTAGGGTTAGTAGTTACTGGGACCAGGTTAGGACTAGGTAGGGTTAGTAGTTACTGGGACCAGGTTAGGACTAGGTAGGGTCAGTAGTTACTGGGACCAGGTTAGGACTTGGTAGGGTTAGTAGTTACTGGGACCAGGTTAGGACTAGGTAGGGTTAGTAGTTACTGGGACCAGGTTAGGACTAGGTAGGGTTAGTAGTTACTGGGACCAGGTTAGGACTAGGTAGGTTTAGTAGTTACTGGGACCAGGTTAGGACTAGGTAGGGTTAGTAGTTACTGGGACCAGGTTAGGACTAGGTAGGGTTAGCAGTCAGTAGTTACTGGGACCAGGTTAAAACTAGATAGGGTTAATAGTTACTGGGACCAGGTTAAGACTAGGTAGGGTGAGTAGTTAATGGGACCAGGTTAGGATTAGGTAGGGTTAGTAGTCAGTAGTTACTGGGACCAGGTTAGGACTTGGCAGGGTTAGTAGTCAGTAGTTACTGGGACCAGGTTAGGACTTGGTAGGGTTAGTAGTTACTGGGACCAGGTTAGGACTAGGTAGGGTTGGTAGTTACTGGGACAAGGTTACGACTAGGTAGGGTTAGCAGTCAGTAGTTACTGGGACCAGGTTAAAACTAGGTAGGGTTAATAGTTACTGGGACCAGGTTAAGACTAGGTAGGGTTAGTAGTTACTGGGACCAGGTTAGGACTAGATTGGGTTAGTAGTCAGTAGTTACTGGGACCAGGTTAGAACTAGGTAGGGTTAGTAGTTACTGCGACCAGGTTAGGACTATGTAGGGTTAGTAGTCAGTAGTTACCGGGACCAGGTTAGGACTTGGTAGGGTTTGTAATCAGTAGTTACTGGGACCAGGTTAGGACTTGGTAGGGTTAGTAGTTACTGGGACCAGGTTAGGACTAGGTAGGGTTAGTAGTCAGTAGTTACTGGGACCAGGTTAGGACTAGGTAGGGTTAGTAGTTACTGGGACCAGGTTAGGACTAGGTATGGTTAGCAGTCAATAGTTACTGGGACCAGGTTAAAACTAGGTAGGGCTAGTAATCAGTAGTTACAAGGACCAGGTTAGGACTAGGTAGGGTTAGTAGTTACTGGGACCAGGTTAGGACTTGGTAGGGTTAGTAGTTACTGGGACCAGGTTAGGACTAGGTAGGGTTAGTAGTTACTGGGACCAGGTTAGGACTAGGTAGGTTTAGTAGTTACTGGGACCAGGTTAGGACTAGGTAGGGTTAGTAGTTACTGGGACCAGGTCAGGACTAGGTAGGGTTAGCAGTCAGTAGTTACTGGGACCAGGTTAGGACTAGGTAGGGTTAGTAATTACTGTGACCAGGTTAGGACTATGTAGGGTTAGTAGTAGTAGTTACTGGGAACTGGTTAGAACTAGGTAGGGTTAGTAGTTACTGGGACCAGGTCAGGACTAGGTAGGGTTATTAGTTACTGGGACCAGGTTAGGACTAGGTCAGGTTAGTAGTTACTGGGACCAGGTTAGGACTAGGTAGGGTTAATAGTTAGTAGTTACTGGGACCAGGTTAGGACTAGGTAGGGTTAGTAGTTAGTAGTTATTGGGACCAGGTTAGGACTAGGTAGGGTTAGTAGCTAGTAGTTATTGGGACCAGGTTAGGACTAGGTAGGGTTAGTAATCAGTAGTTACAAGGACCAGTTTAGGACTAGGTAGGGTTAGTAGTTAATGGGACCAGGTTAGGACTAGGTAGGGTTAGTAGTTACTGGGACAAGGTTACGACTAGGTAGGGTTAATAGTTACTGGGACCAGGTTAAGACTAGGTAGGGTTAGTAGTTACTGGGACCAGGTTAGGACTAGGTAGGGTTAGTAGTTACTGGGACCAGGTTAGGACTAGGTAGGGTTAGTAGTTACTGGGACAAGGTTACGACTAGGTAGGGTTAATAGTTACTGGGACCAGGTTAAGACTAGGTAGGGTTAGTAGTTACTGGGACCAGGTTAGGACTAGATAGGGTTAGTAGTCAGTAGTTACTGGGACCAGGTTAGAACTAGGTAGGGTTAGTAGTTACTGTGACCAGGTTAGGACTATGTAGGGTTAGTAGTCAGTAGTTACTGGGACCAGGTTAGGACTAGGTAGGGTTAGTAGTCAGTAGTTATTGGGACCAGGTTAGAACTTGGTAGGGTTAGTGGTTACTGGGACCAGGTTAGGACTACGTAGGGTTAGTAGTCAGTAGTTACTGGGACCAGGTTAGAACTAGGTAGGGTTAGTAGTTACTGGGACCAGGTTAGGACTAGGTACGGTTAGTAGTTACTGGGACCAGGTTAGGACTAGGTAGGGTTAGTAGTTACTGGGACCAGGTTAGGATTAGGTAGGGTTAGTAGTCAGTAGTTACTGGGACCAGGTTAGGACTTGGCAGGGTTAGTAGTCAGTAGTTACTGGGACCAGGTTAGGACTAGGTAGGGTTAGTAGTTACTGGGACCAGGTTAGAACTAGGTAGGGTTAGTAGTTACTGGGACCAGGTTAGGACTAGGTACGGTTAGTAGTTACTGGGACCAGGTTAGGACTAGGTAGGGTTAGTAGTTACTGGGACCAGGTTAGGATTAGGTAGGGTTAGTAGTCAGTAGTTACTGGGACCAGGTTAGGACTAGGTAGGGTTAGTAGTTACTGGGACCAGGTTAGGACTAGGTAGGGTTAGTAGTTACTGTGACCAGGTTAGGACTAGGTAGGGTTAGTAGTTATTGGGACCAGGTTAGGACTAGGTAGGGTTAGCAGTCAGTAGTTACTGGGACCAGGTTAGAACTAGGTAGGGTTAATAGTTACTGGGACCAGGTTAGGACTAGGTAGGGTTAGTAGTTACTGGGACCAGGTTAGGACTAGGTAGGGTTAGTAGTTACTGGGACCAGGTTAGGACTAGATAGGGTTAGTAGTCAGTAGTTCCTGGGACCAGGTTAGAACTAGGTAGGGTTAGTAGTTACTGGGACCAGGTTAGGACTAGGTAGGGTTAGTAGTTACTGGGACCAGGTTACGACTAGGTAGTGTTAGCAGTCAGTAGTTACTGGGACCAGGTTAGAACTAGGTAGGGTTAATAGTTACTGGGACCAGGTTAGGACTAGGTAGGGTTAGTAGTTACTGGGACCAGGTTAGGACTAGGTAGGGTTAGTAGTTACTGGGACCAGGTTACGACTAGGTAGGGTTAGCAGTCAGTAGTTACTGGGACCAGGTTAAAACTAGGTAGGGTTAATAGTTACTGGGACCAGGTTAAGACTAGGTAGGGTTAGTAGTTACTGGGACCAGGTTAGGACTAGATAGACATTTACATTTACATTTAAGTCATTTAGCAGACGCTCTTATCCAGACTAGGTAGGACTAGTTAGGACCAGGTTAGGACTAGGTAGGGTTAGTAGTTACTGGGACCAGGTTAGGACTAGGTAGGGTTAGTAGTTACTGGGACCAGGTTAGGACTAGATAGGGTTAGTAGTCAGTAGTTCCTGGGACCAGGTTAGAACTAGGTAGGGTTAGTAGTTACTGGGACCAGGTTAGGACTAGGTAGGGTTAGTAGTTACTGGGACCAGGTTACGACTAGGTAGGGTTAGTAGTCAGTAGTTACTGGGACCAGGTTAGAACTAGGTAGGGTTAGTAGTTACTGGGACCAGGTTAGGACTATGTAGGGTTAGTAGTCAGTAGTTACTGGGACCAGGTTAGGACTTGGTAGTTGTAGTAGTTACTGGGACCAGGTTAGGACTGTGGCAGGGTTAGTACTGTGGCAGGGTTAGTACTGTGACCAGGTTAGGACTAGGTAGGGTTAATAGTTACTGGGACCAGGTTAGGACTAGATAGGGTTAGTAGTCAGTACTTACTGGGACCAGGTTAAGACTAGGTAGGGTTAGTAGTTACTGGGACCAGGTTAGGACTAGATAGGGTTAGTAGTCAGTAGTTACTGGGACCAGGTTAGGACTAGGTAGGGTTAGTAGTTACTGGGACCAGGTTAGGACTAGGTAGGGTTAGTAGTCAGTAGTTACTGGGACCAGGTTAGGACTTGGTAGGGTTAGTAGTTACTGGGACCAGGTTAGGACTAGGTAGGGTTAGTAGTCAGTAGTTACTGGGACCAGGTTAGGACTAGGTAGGGTTAGTAGTTACTGGGACCAGGTTAGGACTATATAGGGTTAGCAGTCAGTAGTTACTGGGACCAGGTTAGAACTAGGTAGGGTTAGTAGTTACTGGGACCAGGTTAGGACTAGGTACGGTTAGCAGTTACTGGGACCAGGTTAGGACTAGGTAGGGTTAGTAGTTACTGGGACCAGGTTAGGACTAGGTAGGGTTAGTAGTCAGTAGTTACATGGACCAGGTTAGAACTATGTAGGGTTATTAGTTACTGGGACCAGGTTAGGACTAGGTAGGTTTAGTAGTTAATGGGAACAGGTTAGGATTAGGTAGGGTTAGTAGTCAGTAGTTACTGGGACCAGGTTAGGACTTGGCAGGGTTAGTAGTCAGTAGTTACTGTGACCAGGTTAGGACTTGGTAGGGTTAGTAGTTACTGGGACCAGGTTAGGACTAGGTAGGGTTAGTAGTTACTGGGACAAGGTTACGACTAGGTAGGGTTAGCAGTCAGTAGTTACTGGGACCAGGTTAAAACGAGGTAGGGTTAATAGTTACTGGGACCAGGTTAGGACTAGATAGGGTTAGTAGTCAGTAGTTACTGGGACCAGGTTAGGACTAGGTAGGGTTAGTAGTTACTGGGACCAGGTTAGGACTAGGTAGGGTTAGTAGTCAGTAGTTACTGGGACCAGGTTACGCCTTGGTAGGGTTAGTAGTTACTGGGACCAGGTTAGGACTAGGTAGGGTTAGTAGTCAGTAGTTACTGGGACCAGGTTAGGACTAGGTAGGGTTAGTAGTTACTGGGACCAGGTTAGGACTAGTGTACGCGGTTAGCTAGTTAGTAGTTACTGGGACCAGGTTAGGACTAGATAGGGTTAGTAGTCAGTAGTTACTGGGACCAGGTTAGGACTTGGTAGGGTTAGTAGTTACTGGGACCAGGTTAGGACTAGGTAGGGTTAGTAGTCAGTAGTTACTGGGACCAGGTTAGGACTAGGTAGGGTTAGTAGTTACTGGGACCAGGTTAGGACTAGGTACGGTTAGCAGTCAGTAATTACTGGGACCAGGTTAGAACTAGGTAGGGTTAGTAGTTACTGGGACCAGGTTAGGACTAGGTACGGTTAGCAGTTATTGGGACCAGGTTAGGACTATGTAGGGTTAGTAGTTACTGGGACCAGGTTAGGACTAGGTAGTCTTAGTAGTTACTGGGACCAGGTTAGGATTAGGTAGGGTTAGTAGTCAGTAGTTACTGGGACCAGGTTAGGACTTGGCAGGGTTAGTAGTCAGTAGTTACTGGGACCAGGTTAGGACTAGGTAGGGTTAGTAGTTACTGGGACCAGGTTAGGACTAGGTAGGGTTAGTAGTTACTGGGACCAGGTTAGGACTAGGTAGGGTTAGCAGTCAGTAGTTACTGGGACCAGGTTAAGACTGAGGTAGGGTTAGTAGTTACTGGGACCAGGTTAGGACTAGGTAGGGTTAGTAGTTACTGGGACCAGGTTAGGACTAGGTAGGGTTAGTAGTTACTGGGACCAGGTTAGGACTAGGTAGGGTTAGTAGTCAGTAGTTACTGGGACCAGGTTAGGACTTGGCAGGGTTAGTAGTCAGTAGTTACTGGGACCAGGTTAGAACTAGGTAGGGTTAGTAGTTACTGGGACCAGGTTAGGACTAGGTAGGGTTAGTAGTTACTGGGACCAGGTTAGGACTAGGTAGGGTTAGTAGTTACTGGGACCAGGTTAGGACTAGGTAGGGTTAGAGTCAGTAGTTACTGGGACCAGGTTAGAACTA
>NW_026602381.1:0-19023 GCF_029448725.1 Salvelinus fontinalis | reverse complement strand
GATTTGGAGCTTGTTTTTGGAAAAGTGTCAATTTCTGTATTTCAACATGATTTGAAGCTTGATTTTGAAAAGTGCATATTTCTGTTTTTCAACATGATTTAGAGCTTGTTTTTGGAAAAGTGTTTATTTCTGTATTTCAATGTTGCAACTTGCTGAAAACTGTCCACAGTGTTCCTAACATCCTGATTAAACAGTACTGAAAAAAAATTAACTTCCAGAGTGCATCAAACATGATTTAGAGCTTGTTTATGGAAAAGTGTCAATTTCTGTATTTCAACATGATTTGGAGCTTGTTTTTGGAAAAGTGTCAATTTCTGTATTTCAACATGATTTGAAGCTTGTTTTTGAAAAGTGCTTATTTCTGTATTTCAACATGATTTGGAGCTTGTTTTTGGAAAAGTGTTTATTTCTGTATTTCAATGTTGCAACTTGCTGAAAACTGTCCACAGTGTTCCTAACATCCTGATTAAACACTACTGAAAAAAAATAACTTCCAGAGTGCATCAAACATGATTTAGAGCTTGTTTATGGAAAAGTGTCAATTTCTGTATTTCAACATGATTTGGAGATTGTTTTTGGAAAAGTGTTAATTTCTGTATTTCAACATGATTTGAAGCTTGTTTTTGGAAAAGTGTTTATTTCTGTATTTCAACATGATTTAGAGCTTGTTTTTGGAAAAGTGTTTATTTCTGTATTTCAATGTTGCAACTTGCTGAAAACTGTCCACAGTGTTCCTAACATCCTGATTAAACAGTACTGAAAAAAAATTAACTTCCAGAGTGCATCAAACATGATTTAGAGCTTGTTTTTGGAAAAGTGTCAATTTCTGTATTTCAACATGATTTGAAGCTTGTTTTTGAAAAGTGCTTATTTCTGTATTTCAACATGATTTGGAGCTTGTTTTTGGAAAAGTGTTTATTTCTGTATTTCAACATGATTTGGAGCTTGTTTTTGGAAAAGTGTTTATTTCTGTATTTCAACATGATTTGAAGCTTGTTTTTGGAAAAGTGTTTATTTCTTTATTTCAATGTTGCAACTTGCTGAAAACTGTCCACAGTGTTCCTAACATCCTGATTAAACAGTACTGAAAAAAAATTAACTTCCAGAGTGCATCAAACATGATTTAGAGCTTGTTTTTGGAAAAGTGTCAATTTCTGTATTTCAACATGATTTGAAGCTTGTTTTTGAAAAGTGCTTATTTCTGTATTTCAACATGATTTGGAGCTTGTTTTTGGAAAAGTGTTTATTTCTGTATTTCAATGTTGCAACTTGCTGAAAACTGTCCACAGTGTTCCTAACATCCTGATTAAACAGTCCTGAAAAAAAATTAACTTCCATAGTGCATCAAACATGATTTAGAGCTTGTTTATGGAAAAGTGTCAATTTCTGTATTTCAACATGATTTGAAGCTTGTTTTTGAAAAGTGCTTATTTCTGTTTTTTAACATGATTTAGAGCTTGTTTTTGGAAAAGTGTCAATTTCTGTATTTCAACATGATTTGGAGCTTGTTTTTGGAAAAGTGTCAATTTCTGTATTTCAACATGATTTGAAGCTTGTTTTTGAAAAGTGCTTATTTCTGTATTTCAACATGATTTGGAGCTTGTTTTTGGAAAAGTGTTTATTTCTGTATTTCAATGTTGCAACTTGCTGAAAACTGTCCACAGTGTTCCTAACATCCTGATTAAACAGTACTGAAAAAAAATAACTTCCAGAGTGCATCAAACATGATTTAGAGCTTGTTTATGGAAAAGTGTCAATTTCTGTATTTCAACATGATTTGGAGCTTGTTTTTGGAAAAGTGTTAATTTCTGTATTTCAACATGATTTGAAGCTTGTTTTTGGAAAAGTGTTTATTTCTGTATTTCAACATGATTTGGAGCTTGTTTTTGGAAAAGTTTTAATTTCTGTATTTCAACATGATTTAGAGCTTGTTTTTGGAAAAGTGTTTATTTCTGTATTTCAACATGATTTAGAGCTTGTTTTTGGAAAAGTGTTTATTTCTGTATTTCAATGTTGCAACTTGCTGAAAACTGTCCACAGTGTTCCTAACATCCTGATTAAACAGTACTGAAAAAAAATTAACTTCCAGAGTGCATCAAACATGATTTAGAGCTTGTTTATGGAAAAGTTTTTATTTCTGTATTTCAACATGATTTGGAGCTTGTTTTTGGAAAAGTGTTTATTTCTGTATTTCAATGTTGCAACTTGCTGAAAACTGTCCACAGTGTTCCTAACATCCTGATTAAACAGTACTGAAAAAAAATTAACTTCCAGAGTGCATCAAACATGATTTAGAGCTTGTTTATGGAAAAGTTTTTATTTCTGTATTTCAACATGATTTGGAGCTTGTTTTTGGAAAAGTGTTTATTTCTGTATTTCAATGTTGCAACTTGCTGAAAACTGTCCACAGTGTTCCTAACATCCTGATTAAACAGTACTGAAAAAAAATAACTTCCAGAGTGCATCAAACATGATTTAGAGCTTGTTTATGGAAAAGTGTCAATTTCTGTATTTCAACATGATTTGGAGCTTGTTTTTGGAAAAGTGTCAATTTCTGTATTTCAACATGATTTGAAGCTTGATTTTGAAAAGTGCATATTTCTGTTTTTCAACATGATTTAGAGCTTGTTTTTGGAAAAGTGTTTATTTCTGTATTTCAATGTTGCAACTTGCTGAAAACTGTCCACAGTGTTCCTAACATCCTGATTAAACAGTACTGAAAAAAAATTAACTTCCAGAGTGCATCAAACATGATTTAGAGCTTGTTTATGGAAAAGTGTCAATTTCTGTATTTCAACATGATTTGGAGCTTGTTTTTGGAAAAGTGTCAATTTCTGTATTTCAACATGATTTGAAGCTTGTTTTTGAAAAGTGCTTATTTCTGTATTTCAACATGATTTGGAGCTTGTTTTTGGAAAAGTGTTTATTTCTGTATTTCAATGTTGCAACTTGCTGAAAACTGTCCACAGTGTTCCTAACATCCTGATTAAACACTACTGAAAAAAAATAACTTCCAGAGTGCATCAAACATGATTTAGAGCTTGTTTATGGAAAAGTGTCAATTTCTGTATTTCAACATGATTTGGAGATTGTTTTTGGAAAAGTGTTAATTTCTGTATTTCAACATGATTTGAAGCTTGTTTTTGGAAAAGTGTTTATTTCTGTATTTCAACATGATTTAGAGCTTGTTTTTGGAAAAGTGTTTATTTCTGTATTTCAATGTTGCAACTTGCTGAAAACTGTCCACAGTGTTCCTAACATCCTGATTAAACAGTACTGAAAAAAAATTAACTTCCAGAGTGCATCAAACATGATTTAGAGCTTGTTTTTGGAAAAGTGTCAATTTCTGTATTTCAACATGATTTGAAGCTTGTTTTTGAAAAGTGCTTATTTCTGTATTTCAACATGATTTGGAGCTTGTTTTTGGAAAAGTGTTTATTTCTGTATTTCAACATGATTTGGAGCTTGTTTTTGGAAAAGTGTTTATTTCTGTATTTCAACATGATTTGAAGCTTGTTTTTGGAAAAGTGTTTATTTCTTTATTTCAATGTTGCAACTTGCTGAAAACTGTCCACAGTGTTCCTAACATCCTGATTAAACAGTACTGAAAAAAAATTAACTTCCAGAGTGCATCAAACATGATTTAGAGCTTGTTTTTGGAAAAGTGTCAATTTCTGTATTTCAACATGATTTGAAGCTTGTTTTTGAAAAGTGCTTATTTCTGTATTTCAACATGATTTGGAGCTTGTTTTTGGAAAAGTGTTTATTTCTGTATTTCAATGTTGCAACTTGCTGAAAACTGTCCACAGTGTTCCTAACATCCTGATTAAACAGTCCTGAAAAAAAATTAACTTCCATAGTGCATCAAACATGATTTAGAGCTTGTTTATGGAAAAGTGTCAATTTCTGTATTTCAACATGATTTGAAGCTTGTTTTTGAAAAGTGCTTATTTCTGTTTTTTAACATGATTTAGAGCTTGTTTTTGGAAAAGTGTCAATTTCTGTATTTCAACATGATTTGAAGCTTGTTTTTGAAAAGTGCTTATTTCTGTTTTTCAACATGATTTAGAGCTTGTTTTTGGAAAAGTGTTTATTTCTGTATTTCAACATGATTTAG
The DNA here is from genome assembly GCF_029448725.1 of Salvelinus fontinalis. NCBI lineage: Eukaryota > Metazoa > Chordata > Actinopteri > Salmoniformes > Salmonidae > Salvelinus > Salvelinus fontinalis. The sequence continues at coordinate 14,906 of NW_026602381.1, read as the reverse complement.
AGCTTGTTTTTGGAAAAGTGTTTATTTCTGTATTTCAATGTTGCAACTTGCTGAAAACTGTCCACAGTGTTCCTAACATCCTGATTAAACAGTACTGAAAAAAAATTTACTTCCAGAGTGCATCAAACATGATTTAGAGCTTGTTTATTTTAAAAGTTTTTATTTCTGTATTTCAACATGATTTGGAGCTTGTTTTTGGAAAAGTGTTTATTTCTGTATTTCAATGTTGCAACTTGCTGAAAACTGTCCACAGTGTTCCTAACATCCTGATTAAACAGTACTGAAAAAAAATTAACTTCCAGAGTGCATCAAACATGATTTAGAGCTTGTTTTTGGAAAAGTGTCAATTTCTGTATTTCAACATGATTTGAAGCTTGTTTTTGAAAAGTGCTTATTTCTGTATTTCAACATGATTTGGAGCTTGTTTTTGGAAAAGTGTTTATTTCTGTATTTCAATGTTGCAACTTGCTGAAAACTGTCCACAGTGTTCCTAACATCCTGATTAAACAGTCCTGAAAAAAAATTAACTTCCATAGTGCATCAAACATGATTTAGAGCTTGTTTATGGAAAAGTGTCAATTTCTGTATTTCAACATGATTTGAAGCTTGTTTTTGAAAAGTGCTTATTTCTGTTTTTTAACATGATTTAGAGCTTGTTTTTGGAAAAGTGTCAATTTCTGTATTTCAACATGATTTGGAGCTTGTTTTTGGAAAAGTGTCAATTTCTGTATTTCAACATGATTTAGAGCTTGTTTTTGGAAAAGTGTTTATTTCTGTATTTCAACATGATTTAGAGCTTGTTTTTGGAAAAGTGTTTATTTCTGTATTTCAATGTTGCAACTTGCTGAAAACTGTCCACAGTGTTCCTAACATCCTGATTAAACAGTACTGAAAAAAAATTTACTTCCAGAGTGCATCAAACATGATTTAGAGCTTGTTTATGGAAAAGTTTTTATTTCTGTATTTCAACATGATTTGGAGCTTGTTTTTGGAAAAGTGTTTATTTCTGTATTTCAATGTTGCAACTTGCTGAAAACTGTCCACAGTGTTCCTAACATCCTGATTAAACAGTACTGAAAAAAAAATAACTTCCAGAGTGCATCAAACATGATTTAGAGCTTGTTTATGGAAAAGTGTTAATTTCTGTATTTCAACATGATTTAGAGCTTGTTTTTGGAAAAGTGTTTATTTCTGTATTTCAACATGATTTAGAGCTTGTTTTTGGAAAAGTGTTTATTTCTGTATTTCAATGTTGCAACTTGCTGAAAACTGTCCACAGTGTTCCCAACATCCTGATTAAACAGTACTGAAAAAAAATTAACTTCCAGAGTGCATCAAACATGATTTAGAGCTTGTTTATGGAAAAGTGTTTATTTCTGTATTTCAACATGATTTGGAGCTTGTTTTTGGAAAAGTGTCAATTTCTGTATTTCAACATGATTTGAAGCTTGTTTTTGGAAAAGTGTTTATTTCTTTATTTCAATGTTGCAACTTGCTGAAAACTGTCCACAGTGTTCCTAACATCCTGATTAAACAGTACTGAAAAAAAATTAACTTCCAGAGTGCATCAAACATGATTTAGAGCTTGTTTATGGAAAAGTGTCAATTTCTGTATTTCAACATGATTTGGAGCTTGTTTTTGGAAAAGTGTCAATTTCTGTATTTCAACATGATTGAGAGCTTGTTTTTGGAAAAGTGTTTATTTCTGTATTTCAACATGATTTAGAGCTTGTTTTTGGAAAAGTGTTTATTTCTGTATTTCAATGTTGCAACTTGCTGAAAACTGTCCACAGTGTTCCTAACATCCTGATTAAACAGTACTGAAAAAAAATTAACTTCCAGAGTGCATCAAACATGATTTAGAGCTTGTTTATGGAAAAGTTTTTATTTCTGTATTTCAACATGATTTGGAGCTTGTTTTTGGAAAAGTGTTTATTTCTGTATTTCAATGTTGCAACTTGCTGAAAACTGTCCACAGTGTTCCTAACATCCTGATTAAACAGTACTGAAAAAAATTAACTTCCAGAGTGCATCAAACATGATTTAGAGCTTGTTTATGGAAAAGTGTTTATTTTTTGTATTTCAATGTTGCAACTTGCTGAAAACTGTCCACAGTGTTCCTAACATCCTGATTAAACAGTACTGAAAAAAAATTAACTTCCATAGTGCATCAAACATGATTTAGAGCTTGTTTTTGGAAAAGTGTTTATTTCTGTATTTCAATGTTGCAACTTGCTGAAAACTGTCCACAGTGTTCCTAACATCCTGATTAAACAGTACTGAAAAAAAATTAACTTCCAGAGTGCATCAAACATGATTTAGAGCTTGTTTATGGAAAAGTTTTTATTTCTGTATTTCAACATGATTTGGAGCTTGTTTTTGGAAAAGTGTTTATTTCTGTATTTCAATGTTGCAACTTGCTGAAAACTGTCCACAGTGTTCCTAACATCCTGATTAAACAGTACTGAAAAAAAATTAACTTCCATAGTGCATCAAACATGATTTAGAGCTTGTTTATGGAAAAGTGTCAATTTCTGTATTTCAACATGATTTGGAGCTTGTTTTTGGAAAAGTGTCAATTTCTGTATTTCAACATGATTTGAAGCTTGATTTTGAAAAGTGCTTATTTCTGTTTTTCAACATGATTTAGAGCTTGTTTTTGGAAAAGTGTTTATTTCTGTATTTCAATGTTGCAACTTGCTGAAAACTGTCCACAGTGTTCCTAACATCCTGATTAAACAGTACTGAAAAAAAATTAACTTCCAGAGTGCATCAAACATGATTTAGAGCTTGTTTATGGAAAAGTGTTTATTTCTGTATTTCAACATGATTTGGAGCTTGTTTTTGGAAAAGTGTTAATTTCTGTATTTCAACATGATTTAGAGCTTGTTTTTGGAAAAGTGTTTATTTCTGTATTTCAACATGATTTAGAGCTTGTTTTTGGAAAAGTGTTTATTTCTGTATTTCAATGTTGCAACTTGCTGAAAACTGTCCACAGTGTTCCTAACATCCTGATTAAACAGTACTGAAAAAAAATTAACTTCCAGAGTGCATCAAACATGATTTAGAGCTTGTTTATGGAAAAGTTTTTATTTCTGTATTTCAACATGATTTGGAGCTTGTTTTTGGAAAAGTGTTTATTTCTGTATTTCAATGTTGCAACTTGCTGAAAACTGTCCACAGTGTTCCTAACATCCTGATTAAACAGTACTGAAAAAAAATTTACTTCCAGAGTGCATCAAACATGATTTAGAGCTTGTTTATGGAAAAGTTTTTATTTCTGTATTTCAACATGATTTGGAGCTTGTTTTTGGAAAAGTGTTTATTTCTGTATTTCAATGTTGCAACTTGCTGAAAACTGTCCACAGTGTTCCTAACATCCTGATTAAACAGTACTGAAAAAAAAATAACTTCCAGAGTGCATCAAACATGATTTAGAGCTTGTTTATGGAAAAGTGTCAATTTCTGTATTTCAACATGATTTAGAGCTTGTTTTTGGAAAAGTGTTTATTTCTGTATTTCAACATGATTTAGAGCTTGTTTTTGGAAAAGTGTTTATTTCTGTATTTCAATGTTGCAACTTGCTGAAAACTGTCCACAGTGTTCCTAACATCCTGATTAAACAGTACTGAAAAAAAATTAACTTCCAGAGTGCATCAAACATGATTTAGAGCTTGTTTATGGAAAAGTGTTTATTTCTGTATTTCAACATGATTTGGAGCTTGTTTTTGGAAAAGTGTCAATTTCTGTATTTCAACATGATTTGAAGCTTGTTTTTGGAAAAGTGTTTATTTCTTTATTTCAATGTTGCAACTTGCTGAAAACTGTCCACAGTGTTCCTAACATCCTGATTAAACAGTACTGAAAAAAAATTAACTTCCAGAGTGCATCAAACATGATTTAGAGCTTGTTTATGGAAAAGTGTCAATTTCTGTATTTCAACATGATTTGGAGCTTGTTTTTGGAAAAGTGTCAATTTCTGTATTTCAACATGATTTGAGAGCTTGTTTTTGGAAAAGTGTTTATTTCTGTATTTCAACATGATTTAGAGCTTGTTTTTGGAAAAGTGTTTATTTCTGTATTTCAATGTTGCAACTTGCTGAAAACTGTCCACAGTGTTCCTAACATCCTGATTAAACAGTACTGAAAAAAAATTAACTTCCAGAGTGCATCAAACATGATTTAGAGCTTGTTTATGGAAAAGTGTCAATTTCTGTATTTCAACATGATTTGAAGCTTGTTTTTGAAAAGTGCTTATTTCTGTATTTCAACATGATTTGGAGCTTGTTTTTGGAAAAGTGTTTATTTCTGTATTTCAACATGATTTGGAGCTTGTTTTTGGAAAAGTGTTTATTTCTGTATTTCAACATGATTTAGAGCTTGTTTTTGGAAAAGTGTTTATTTCTGTATTTCAATGTTGCAACTTGCTGAAAACTGTCCACAGTGTTCCTAACATCCTGATTAAACAGTACTGAAAAAAAATTAACTTCCAGAGTGCATCAAACATGATTTAGAGCTTGTTTATGGAAAAGTGTCAATTTCTGTATTTCAACATGATTTGGAGCTTGTTTTTGAAAAGTGCTTATTTCTGTATTTCAACATGATTTGGAGCTTGTTTTTGGAAAAGTGTTTATTTCTGTATTTCAATGTTGCAACTTGCTGAAAACTGTCCACAGTGTTCCTAACATCCTGATTAAACAGTACTGAAAAAAAATTAACTTCCAGAGTGCATCAAACATGATTTAGAGCTTGTTTATGGAAAAGTGTTAATTTCTGTATTTCAACATGATTTGGAGCTTGTTTTTGGAAAAGTGTCAATTTCTGTATTTCAACATGATTTGAAGCTTGTTTTTGGAAAAGTGTTTATTTCTTTATTTCAATGTTGCAACTTGCTGAAAACTGTCCACAGTGTTCCTAACATCCTGATTAAACAGTACTGAAAAAAAATTAACTTCCAGAGTGCATCAAACATGATTTAGAGCTTGTTTATTGGAAAAGTGTTTATTTCTGTATTTCAACATGATTTGGAGCTTGTTTTTGGAAAAGTGTTTATTTCTGTATTTCAATGTTGCAACTTGCTGAAAACTGTCCACAGTGTTCCTAACATCCTGATTAAACAGTACTGAAAAAAAATTAACTTCCAGAGTGCATCAAACATGATTTAGAGCTTGTTTTTGGAAAAGTGTCAATTTCTGTATTTCAACATGATTTGAAGCTTGTTTTTGAAAAGTGCTTATTTCTGTATTTCAACATGATTTGGAGCTTGTTTTTGGAAAAGTGTTTATTTCTGTATTTCAATGTTGCAACTTGCTGAAAACTGTCCACAGTGTTCCTAACATCCTGATTAAACAGTCCTGAAAAAAAATTAACTTCCATAGTGCATCAAACATGATTTAGAGCTTGTTTATGGAAAAGTGTCAATTTCTGTATTTCAACATGATTTGAAGCTTGTTTTTGAAAAGTGCTTATTTCTGTTTTTTAACATGATTTAGAGCTTGTTTTTGGAAAAGTGTCAATTTCTGTATTTCAACATGATTTGAAGCTTGTTTTTGAAAAGTGCTTATTTCTGTTTTTCAACATGATTTAGAGCTTGTTTTTGGAAAAGTGTTTATTTCTGTATTTCAACATGATTTAGAGCTTGTTTTTGGAAAAGTGTTTATTTCTGTATTTCAATGTTGCAACTTGCTGAAAACTGTCCACAGTGTTCCTAACATCCTGATTAAACAGTACTGAAAAAAAATTTACTTCCAGAGTGCATCAAACATGATTTAGAGCTTGTTTATTTTAAAAGTTTTTATTTCTGTATTTCAACATGATTTGGAGCTTGTTTTTGGAAAAGTGTTTATTTCTGTATTTCAATGTTGCAACTTGCTGAAAACTGTCCACAGTGTTCCTAACATCCTGATTAAACAGTACTGAAAAAAAAATAACTTCCAGAGTGCATCAAACATGATTTAGAGCTTGTTTATGGAAAAGTGTTAATTTCTGTATTTCAACATGATTTAGAGCTTGTTTTTGGAAAAGTGTTTATTTCTGTATTTCAACATGATTTAGAGCTTGTTTTTGGAAAAGTGTTTATTTCTGTATTTCAATGTTGCAACTTGCTGAAAACTGTCCACAGTGTTCCCAACATCCTGATTAAACAGTACTGAAAAAAAATTAACTTCCAGAGTGCATCAAACATGATTTAGAGCTTGTTTATGGAAAAGTGTTTATTTCTGTATTTCAACATGATTTGGAGCTTGTTTTTGGAAAAGTGTCAATTTCTGTATTTCAACATGATTTGAAGCTTGTTTTTGGAAAAGTGTTTATTTCTTTATTTCAATGTTGCAACTTGCTGAAAACTGTCCACAGTGTTCCTAACATCCTGATTAAACAGTACTGAAAAAAAATTAACTTCCAGAGTGCATCAAACATGATTTAGAGCTTGTTTATGGAAAAGTGTCAATTTCTGTATTTCAACATGATTTGGAGCTTGTTTTTGGAAAAGTGTCAATTTCTGTATTTCAACATGATTGAGAGCTTGTTTTTGGAAAAGTGTTTATTTCTGTATTTCAACATGATTTAGAGCTTGTTTTTGGAAAAGTGTTTATTTCTGTATTTCAATGTTGCAACTTGCTGAAAACTGTCCACAGTGTTCCTAACATCCTGATTAAACAGTACTGAAAAAAAATTTACTTCCAGAGTGCATCAAACATGATTTAGAGCTTGTTTATGGAAAAGTTTTTATTTCTGTATTTCAACATGATTTGGAGCTTGTTTTTGGAAAAGTGTTTATTTCTGTATTTCAATGTTGCAACTTGCTGAAAACTGTCCACAGTGTTCCTAACATCCTGATTAAACAGTACTGAAAAAAAAATAACTTCCAGAGTGCATCAAACATGATTTAGAGCTTGTTTATGGAAAAGTGTTAATTTCTGTATTTCAACATGATTTAGAGCTTGTTTTTGGAAAAGTGTTTATTTCTGTATTTCAACATGATTTAGAGCTTGTTTTTGGAAAAGTGTTTATTTCTGTATTTCAATGTTGCAACTTGCTGAAAACTGTCCACAGTGTTCCTAACATCCTGATTAAACAGTACTGAAAAAAAATTAACTTCCAGAGTGCATCAAACATGATTTAGAGCTTGTTTATGGAAAAGTGTTTATTTCTGTATTTCAACATGATTTGGAGCTTGTTTTTGGAAAAGTGTCAATTTCTGTATTTCAACATGATTTGAAGCTTGTTTTTGGAAAAGTGTTTATTTCTTTATTTCAATGTTGCAACTTGCTGAAAACTGTCCACAGTGTTCCTAACATCCTGATTAAACAGTACTGAAAAAAAATTAACTTCCAGAGTGCATCAAACATGATTTAGAGCTTGTTTTTGGAAAAGTGTCAATTTCTGTATTTCAACATGATTTGAAGCTTGTTTTTGAAAAGTGCTTATTTCTGTATTTCAACATGATTTGGAGCTTGTTTTTGGAAAAGTGTTTATTTCTGTATTTCAATGTTGCAACTTGCTGAAAACTGTCCACAGTGTTCCTAACATCCTGATTAAACAGTCCTGAAAAAAAATTAACTTCCATAGTGCATCAAACATGATTTAGAGCTTGTTTATGGAAAAGTGTCAATTTCTGTATTTCAACATGATTTGAAGCTTGTTTTTGAAAAGTGCTTATTTCTGTTTTTTAACATGATTTAGAGCTTGTTTTTGGAAAAGTGTCAATTTCTGTATTTCAACATGATTTGAAGCTTGTTTTTGAAAAGTGCTTATTTCTGTTTTTCAACATGATTTAGAGCTTGTTTTTGGAAAAGTGTTTATTTCTGTATTTCAACATGATTTAGAGCTTGTTTTTGGAAAAGTGTTTATTTCTGTATTTCAATGTTGCAACTTGCTGAAAACTGTCCACAGTGTTCCTAACATCCTGATTAAACAGTACTGAAAAAAAATTTACTTCCAGAGTGCATCAAACATGATTTAGAGCTTGTTTATTTTAAAAGTTTTTATTTCTGTATTTCAACATGATTTGGAGCTTGTTTTTGGAAAAGTGTTTATTTCTGTATTTCAATGTTGCAACTTGCTGAAAACTGTCCACAGTGTTCCTAACATCCTGATTAAACAGTACTGAAAAAAAAATAACTTCCAGAGTGCATCAAACATGATTTAGAGCTTGTTTATGGAAAAGTGTTAATTTCTGTATTTCAACATGATTTAGAGCTTGTTTTTGGAAAAGTGTTTATTTCTGTATTTCAACATGATTTAGAGCTTGTTTTTGGAAAAGTGTTTATTTCTGTATTTCAATGTTGCAACTTGCTGAAAACTGTCCACAGTGTTCCCAACATCCTGATTAAACAGTACTGAAAAAAAATTAACTTCCAGAGTGCATCAAACATGATTTAGAGCTTGTTTATGGAAAAGTGTTTATTTCTGTATTTCAACATGATTTGGAGCTTGTTTTTGGAAAAGTGTCAATTTCTGTATTTCAACATGATTTGAAGCTTGTTTTTGGAAAAGTGTTTATTTCTTTATTTCAATGTTGCAACTTGCTGAAAACTGTCCACAGTGTTCCTAACATCCTGATTAAACAGTACTGAAAAAAAATTAACTTCCAGAGTGCATCAAACATGATTTAGAGCTTGTTTATGGAAAAGTGTCAATTTCTGTATTTCAACATGATTTGGAGCTTGTTTTTGGAAAAGTGTCAATTTCTGTATTTCAACATGATTTAGAGCTTGTTTTTGGAAAAGTGTTTATTTCTGTATTTCAACATGATTTAGAGCTTGTTTTTGGAAAAGTGTTTATTTCTGTATTTCAATGTTGCAACTTGCTGAAAACTGTCCACAGTGTTCCTAACATCCTGATTAAACAGTCCTGAAAAAAAATTAACTTCCATAGTGCATCAAACATGATTTAGAGCTTGTTTATGGAAAAGTGTCAATTTCTGTATTTCAACATGATTTGAAGCTTGTTTTTGAAAAGTGCTTATTTCTGTTTTTTAACATGATTTAGAGCTTGTTTTTGGAAAAGTGTCAATTTCTGTATTTCAACATGATTTGAAGCTTGTTTTTGAAAAGTGCTTATTTCTGTTTTTCAACATGATTTAGAGCTTGTTTTTGGAAAAGTGTTTATTTCTGTATTTCAACATGATTTAGAGCTTGTTTTTGGAAAAGTGTTTATTTCTGTATTTCAATGTTGCAACTTGCTGAAAACTGTCCACAGTGTTCCTAACATCCTGATTAAACAGTACTGAAAAAAAATTTACTTCCAGAGTGCATCAAACATGATTTAGAGCTTGTTTATTTTAAAAGTTTTTATTTCTGTATTTCAACATGATTTGGAGCTTGTTTTTGGAAAAGTGTTTATTTCTGTATTTCAATGTTGCAACTTGCTGAAAACTGTCCACAGTGTTCCTAACATCCTGATTAAACAGTACTGAAAAAAAAATAACTTCCAGAGTGCATCAAACATGATTTAGAGCTTGTTTATGGAAAAGTGTTAATTTCTGTATTTCAACATGATTTAGAGCTTGTTTTTGGAAAAGTGTTTATTTCTGTATTTCAACATGATTTAGAGCTTGTTTTTGGAAAAGTGTTTATTTCTGTATTTCAATGTTGCAACTTGCTGAAAACTGTCCACAGTGTTCCCAACATCCTGATTAAACAGTACTGAAAAAAAATTAACTTCCAGAGTGCATCAAACATGATTTAGAGCTTGTTTATGGAAAAGTGTTTATTTCTGTATTTCAACATGATTTGGAGCTTGTTTTTGGAAAAGTGTCAATTTCTGTATTTCAACATGATTTGAAGCTTGTTTTTGGAAAAGTGTTTATTTCTTTATTTCAATGTTGCAACTTGCTGAAAACTGTCCACAGTGTTCCTAACATCCTGATTAAACAGTACTGAAAAAAAATTAACTTCCAGAGTGCATCAAACATGATTTAGAGCTTGTTTATGGAAAAGTGTCAATTTCTGTATTTCAACATGATTTGGAGCTTGTTTTTGGAAAAGTGTCAATTTCTGTATTTCAACATGATTGAGAGCTTGTTTTTGGAAAAGTGTTTATTTCTGTATTTCAACATGATTTAGAGCTTGTTTTTGGAAAAGTGTTTATTTCTGTATTTCAATGTTGCAACTTGCTGAAAACTGTCCACAGTGTTCCTAACATCCTGATTAAACAGTACTGAAAAAAAATTTACTTCCAGAGTGCATCAAACATGATTTAGAGCTTGTTTATGGAAAAGTTTTTATTTCTGTATTTCAACATGATTTGGAGCTTGTTTTTGGAAAAGTGTTTATTTCTGTATTTCAATGTTGCAACTTGCTGAAAACTGTCCACAGTGTTCCTAACATCCTGATTAAACAGTACTGAAAAAAAATTAACTTCCAGAGTGCATCAAACATGATTTAGAGCTTGTTTATGGAAAAGTGTCAATTTCTGTATTTCAACATGATTTGGAGCTTGTTTTTAGAGCTTGTTTTTGGAAAAGTGTTTATTTCTGTATTTCAACATGATTTAGAGCTTGTTTTTGGAAAAGTGTTTATTTCTGTATTTCAATGTTGCAACTTGCTGAAAACTGTCCACAGTGTTCCTAACATCCTGATTAAACAGTACTGAAAAAAAATTAACTTCCAGAGTGCATCAAACATGATTTAGAGCTTGTTTATGGAAAAGTGTCAATTTCTGTATTTCAACATGATTTGAAGCTTGTTTTTGAAAAGTGCTTATTTCTGTTTTTTAACATGATTTAGAGCTTGTTTTTGGAAAAGTGTCAATTTCTGTATTTCAACATGATTTGAAGCTTGTTTTTGAAAAGTGCTTATTTCTGTTTTTCAACATGATTTAGAGCTTGTTTTTGGAAAAGTGTTTATTTCTGTATTTCAACATGATTTAGAGCTTGTTTTTGGAAAAGTGTTTATTTCTGTATTTCAATGTTGCAACTTGCTGAAAACTGTCCACAGTGTTCCTAACATCCTGATTAAACAGTACTGAAAAAAAATTAACTTCCAGAGTGCATCAAACATGATTTAGAGCTTGTTTATGGAAAAGTGTTTATTTCTGTATTTCAACATGATTTGGAGCTTGTTTTTGGAAAAGTGTTTATTTCTGTATTTCAATGTTGCAACTTGCTGAAAACTGTCCACAGTGTTCCTAACATCCTGATTAAACAGTACTGAAAAAAAATTAACTTCCAGAGTGCATCAAACATGATTTAGAGCTTGTTTATGGAAAAGTGTCAATTTCTGTATTTCAACATGATTTGGAGCTTGTTTTTGGAAAAGTGTTTATTTCTGTATTTCAACATGATTTAGAGCTTGTTTTTGGAAAAGTGTTTATTTCTGTATTTCAATGTTGCAACTTGCTGAAAACTGTCCACAGTGTTCCTAACATCCTGATTAAACAGTACTGAAAAAAAATTTACTTCCAGAGTGCATCAAACATGATTTAGAGCTTGTTTATGGAAAAGTTTTTATTTCTGTATTTCAACATGATTTGGAGCTTGTTTTTGGAAAAGTGTTTATTTCTGTATTTCAATGTTGCAACTTGCTGAAAACTGTCCACAGTGTTCCTAACATCCTGATTAAACAGTACTGAAAAAAAATTAACTTCCAGAGTGCATCAAACATGATTTAGAGCTTGTTTATGGAAAAGTGTCAATTTCTGTATTTCAACATGATTTGAGAGCTTGTTTTTGGAAAAGTGTTTATTTCTGTATTTCAACATGATTTAGAGCTTGTTTTTGGAAAAGTGTTTATTTCTGTATTTCAATGTTGCAACTTGCTGAAAACTGTCCACAGTGTTCCTAACATCCTGATTAAACAGTACTGAAAAAAAATTAACTTCCAGAGTGCATCAAACATGATTTAGAGCTTGTTTATGGAAAAGTGTTTATTTCTGTATTTCAACATGATTTGGAGCTTGTTTTTGGAAAAGTGTCAATTTCTGTATTTCAACATGATTTGGAGCTTGTTTTTGGAAAAGTGTTTATTTCTGTATTTCAATGTTGCAACTTGCTGAAAACTGTCCACAGTGTTCCTAACATCCTGATTAAACAGTACTGAAAAAAAATTAACTTCCAGAGTGCATCAAACATGATTTAGAGCTTGTTTATGGAAAAGTGTCAATTTCTGTATTTCAACATGATTTGGAGCTTGTTTTTGGAAAAGTGTCAATTTCTGTATTTCAACATGATTTGAGAGCTTGTTTTTGGAAAAGTGTTTATTTCTGTATTTCAACATGATTTAGAGCTTGTTTTTGGAAAAGTGTTTATTTCTGTATTTCAATGTTGCAACTTGCTGAAAACTGTCCACAGTGTTCCTAACATCCTGATTAAACAGTACTGAAAAAAAATTAACTTCCATAGTGCATCAAACATGATTTAGAGCTTGTTTATGGAAAAGTGTCAATTTCTGTATTTCAACATGATTTGAAGCTTGTTTTTGAAAAGTGCTTATTTCTGTTTTTCAACATGATTTAGAGCTTGTTTTTGGAAAAGTGTCAATTTCTGTATTTCAACATGATTTGAAGCTTGTTTTTGAAAAGTGCTTATTTCTGTTTTTCAACATGATTTAGAGCTTGTTTTTGGAAAAGTGTTTATTTCTGTATTTCAACATGATTTAGAGCTTGTTTTTGGAAAAGTGTTTATTTCTGTATTTCAATGTTGCAACTTGCTGAAAACTGTCCACAGTGTTCCTAACATCCTGATTAAACAGTACTGAAAAAAAATTTACTTCCAGAGTGCATCAAACATGATTTAGAGCTTGTTTATTTTAAAAGTTTTTATTTCTGTATTTCAACATGATTTGGAGCTTGTTTTTGGAAAAGTGTTTATTTCTGTATTTCAATGTTGCAACTTGCTGAAAACTGTCCACAGTGTTCCTAACATCCTGATTAAACAGTACTGAAAAAAAAATAACTTCCAGAGTGCATCAAACATGATTTAGAGCTTGTTTATGGAAAAGTGTTAATTTCTGTATTTCAACATGATTTAGAGCTTGTTTTTGGAAAAGTGTTTATTTCTGTATTTCAACATGATTTAGAGCTTGTTTTTGGAAAAGTGTTTATTTCTGTATTTCAATGTTGCAACTTGCTGAAAACTGTCCACAGTGTTCCCAACATCCTGATTAAACAGTACTGAAAAAAAATTAACTTCCAGAGTGCATCAAACATGATTTAGAGCTTGTTTATGGAAAAGTGTTTATTTCTGTATTTCAACATGATTTGGAGCTTGTTTTTGGAAAAGTGTCAATTTCTGTATTTCAACATGATTTGAAGCTTGTTTTTGGAAAAGTGTTTATTTCTTTATTTCAATGTTGCAACTTGCTGAAAACTGTCCACAGTGTTCCTAACATCCTGATTAAACAGTACTGAAAAAAAATTAACTTCCAGAGTGCATCAAACATGATTTAGAGCTTGTTTATGGAAAAGTGTCAATTTCTGTATTTCAACATGATTTGGAGCTTGTTTTTGGAAAAGTGTCAATTTCTGTATTTCAACATGATTGAGAGCTTGTTTTTGGAAAAGTGTTTATTTCTGTATTTCAACATGATTTAGAGCTTGTTTTTGGAAAAGTGTTTATTTCTGTATTTCAATGTTGCAACTTGCTGAAAACTGTCCACAGTGTTCCTAACATCCTGATTAAACAGTACTGAAAAAAAATTTACTTCCAGAGTGCATCAAACATGATTTAGAGCTTGTTTATGGAAAAGTTTTTATTTCTGTATTTCAACATGATTTGGAGCTTGTTTTTGGAAAAGTGTTTATTTCTGTATTTCAATGTTGCAACTTGCTGAAAACTGTCCACAGTGTTCCTAACATCCTGATTAAACAGTACTGAAAAAAAAATAACTTCCAGAGTGCATCAAACATGATTTAGAGCTTGTTTATGGAAAAGTGTTAATTTCTGTATTTCAACATGATTTAGAGCTTGTTTTTGGAAAAGTGTTTATTTCTGTATTTCAACATGATTTAGAGCTTGTTTTTGGAAAAGTGTTTATTTCTGTATTTCAATGTTGCAACTTGCTGAAAACTGTCCACAGTGTTCCTAACATCCTGATTAAACAGTACTGAAAAAAAATTAACTTCCAGAGTGCATCAAACATGATTTAGAGCTTGTTTATGGAAAAGTGTTTATTTCTGTATTTCAACATGATTTGGAGCTTGTTTTTGGAAAAGTGTCAATTTCTGTATTTCAACATGATTTGAAGCTTGTTTTTGGAAAAGTGTTTATTTCTTTATTTCAATGTTGCAACTTGCTGAAAACTGTCCACAGTGTTCCTAACATCCTGATTAAACAGTACTGAAAAAAAATTAACTTCCAGAGTGCATCAAACATGATTTAGAGCTTGTTTTTGGAAAAGTGTCAATTTCTGTATTTCAACATGATTTGAAGCTTGTTTTTGAAAAGTGCTTATTTCTGTATTTCAACATGATTTGGAGCTTGTTTTTGGAAAAGTGTTTATTTCTGTATTTCAATGTTGCAACTTGCTGAAAACTGTCCACAGTGTTCCTAACATCCTGATTAAACAGTCCTGAAAAAAAATTAACTTCCATAGTGCATCAAACATGATTTAGAGCTTGTTTATGGAAAAGTGTCAATTTCTGTATTTCAACATGATTTGAAGCTTGTTTTTGAAAAGTGCTTATTTCTGTTTTTTAACATGATTTAGAGCTTGTTTTTGGAAAAGTGTCAATTTCTGTATTTCAACATGATTTGAAGCTTGTTTTTGAAAAGTGCTTATTTCTGTTTTTCAACATGATTTAGAGCTTGTTTTTGGAAAAGTGTTTATTTCTGTATTTCAACATGATTTAGAGCTTGTTTTTGGAAAAGTGTTTATTTCTGTATTTCAATGTTGCAACTTGCTGAAAACTGTCCACAGTGTTCCTAACATCCTGATTAAACAGTACTGAAAAAAATTTACTTCCAG
>NW_026602380.1:0-19086 GCF_029448725.1 Salvelinus fontinalis | reverse complement strand
TAGTCTCCCTTATGGCTCTAATCTGATAGTGGTAGTGGGTTGGTAGATGTCTAGTCTCCCTTATGGCTCTAATTTGATAGTGGTAGTGGGGTGGTAGATGTCTGGCCTCCCTTATGGCTCTAATTTGATAGTGGTAATGGGGTGGTAGATGTCTAGTCTCCCTTATGGCTCTAATCTGGTAGTGGTAGTGGGGTGGTAGATGTCTAGTCTCCCTTATGGCTCTAATCTGGTAGTGGTAGTGGGGTGGTAGATGTCTAGTCTCCCTTATGGCTCTAATCTGATAGTGGTAGTGGGGTGGCAGATGTCTAGTCTCCATTATGGCTCTAATCTGATAGTGGTAGTGGGGTGGTAGATGTCTAGTCTCCCTTATGGCTCTTATCTGATAGTGGGGTGGTAGATGTTTAGTCTCCCTTATGGTTCTAATCTGATAGTGGTAGTGGGGTGGTAGATGTCTAGTCTCCCTTATGGCTCTAATCTGGTAGTGGTAGTGGGGTGGTAGATGTCTAGTCTCCCTTATGGCTCTAATCTGGTAGTGGTAGTGGGGTGGTAGATGTCTAGTCTCCCTTATGGCTCTAATCTGATAGTGGTAGTGGGTTGGTAGATGTCTAGTCTCCCTTATGGCTCTAATTTGATAGTGGTAGTGGGGTGGTAGATGTCTAGCCTCCCTTATGGCTCTAATTTGATAGTGGTAATGGGGTGGTAGATGTCTAGTCTCCCTTATGGCTCTAATCTGGTAGTGGTAGTGGGGTGGTAGATGTCTAGTCTCCCTTATGGCTCTAATCTGGTAGTGGTAGTGTGGTGGTAGATGTTTAGTCTCCCTTGTGGCTCTCATCTGATAGTGGTAGTGGGGTGGTAGATGTCTAGTCTCCATTATGGCTCTAATCTGATAGTGGTAGTGGGGTGGTAGATGTCTAGTCTCCCTTATGGCTCTAATCTGATAGTGGTAGTGGGTTGGTAGATGTCTAGTCTCCCTTATGGCTCTAATTTGATAGTGGTAGTGGGGTGGTAGATGTCTAGCCTCCCTTATGGCTCTAATTTGATAGTGGTAATGGGGTGGTAGATGTCTAGTCTCCCTTATGGCTCTAATCTGATAGTGGTAGTGGGCTGGTAGATGTCTAGACTCCCTTATGGCTCTAATCTGATAGTGGTAGTGGGTTGGTAGATGTCTAGTCTCCCTTATGGCTCTAATTTGATAGTGGTAGTGGGGTGGTAGATGTCTAGCCTCCCTTATGGCTCTAATTTGATAGTGGTAATGGGTTGGTAGATGTCTAGTCTCCCTTATGGCTCTAATCTGGTAGTGGTAGTGGGGTGGTAGATGGCTAGTCTCCCTTATGGCTCTAATCTGGTAGTGGTAGTGGGGTGGTAGATGTCTAGTCTCCCTTATGGCTCTAATCTGGTAGTGGTAGTGTGGTGGTAGATGTTTAGTCTCCCTTGTGGCTCTCATCTGATAGTGGTAGTGGGGTGGTAGATGTCTAGTCTCCATTATGGCTCTAATCTGATAGTGGTAGTGGGGTGGTAGATGTCTAGTCTCCCTTATGGCTCTAATCTGATAGTGGTAGTGGGTTGGTAGATGTCTAGTCTCCCTTATGGCTCTAATTTGATAGTGGTAGTGGGTTGGTAGATGTCTAGTCTCCCTTATGGCTCTAATTTGATAGTGGTAATGGGGTGGTAGATGTCTAGTCTCCCTTATGGCTCTAATCTGATAGTGGGGTGGTAGATGTCTAGTTTCCCTTATGGTTCTAATCTGATAGTGGTAGTGGGGTGGTAGATGTCTAGTCTCCCTTATGGCTCTAATTTGATAGTGGTAGTGGGGTGGTAGATGTCTAGTCTCCCTTATGGCTCTAATCTGGTAGTGGTAGTGGGGTGGTAGATGTCTAGTCTCCCTTATGGCTCTAATCTGATAGTGGTAGTGTGGTGGTAGATGTCCAGTCTCCCTTGTGGCTCTAATCTGATAGTGGTAGTGGGGTGGTAGATGTCTAGTCTCCATTATGGCTCTAATCTGATAGTGGTAGTGGGGTGGTAGATGTCTAGTCTCCCTTATGGCTCTAATCTGATAGTGGTAGGGGGTTGGTAGATGTCTAGTCTCCCTTATGGCTCTAATTTGATAGTGGTAGTGGGGAGGTAGATGTCTAGTCTCCCTCATGGCTCTAATATGGTAGTGGTATTGGGGTGGTAGATGTCTAGACTCCCTTATGGCTCTAATCTGATAGTGGTAGTGGGGTGGTAGATGTCCAGTCTCCCTTATGGCTCTAATTTGATAGTGGTAGTGGGGTGGTAGATGTCTAGTCTCCCTTATGGCTCTAATGTGGTAGTGTGGTGGTAGATGTCTAGTCTCCCTTGTGGCTCTCATCTGATAGTGGTAGTGGGGTGGTAGATGTCTAGTCTCCATTATGGCTCTAATCTGATAGTGGTAGTGGGGTGGTAGATGTTTAGTCTCCCTTATGGCTCTAATCTGATAGTGGTAGTGGGGTGGTAGATGTCTAGGCTCCCTTATGGCTCTAATTTGATAGTGGTAGTGGGGTGGTAGATGTCTAGTCTCCCTTATGGCTCTAATTTGATAGTGGTAGTGGGGTGGTAGATGTCTAGTCTCCCTTATGGCTCTAATATGGTAGTGGTAGTGGGTTGGTAGATGTCTAGACTCCCTTATGGCTCTAATCTGATAGTGGTAGTGGGGTGGTAGATGTCTAGTCTCCCTTATGGCTCTAATTTGGTAGTGGTAGTGGGGTGGTAGATGTCTAGTCTCCCTTATGGCTCTAATCTGGTAGTGGTAGTGGGGTGGTAGATGTCTAGTCTCCCTTATGGCTCTAATCTGATAGTGGTAGTGTGGTGGTAGATGTCTAGTCTCCCTTGTGGCTCTAATCTGATAGTGGTAGTGGGGTGGTAGATGTCTAGTCTCCCTTATGGCTCTAATCTGACAGTGGTAGTGGGGTGGTAGATGTCTAGTCTCCCTTATGGCTCTAATCTGATAGTGGTAGTGGGTTGGTAGATGTCTAGTCTCCCTTATGGCTCTAATTTGATAGTGGTAGTGGGGTGGTAGATGTCTAGTCTCCCTTATGGCTCTAATCTGATAGTGGTAGTGGGGTGGTAGATGTGTAGTCTCCCTTATGGCTCTAATCTGATAGTGGTAGTGGGGTGGTAGATGTCTAGTCTCCCTTATGGCTCTAATCTGATAGTGGTAGGGGGTTGGTAGATGTCTAGTCTCCCTTATGGCTCTAATTTGATAGTGGTAGTGGGGTGGTAGATGTCTAGTCTCCCTCATGGCTCTAATATGGTAGTGGTATTGGGGTGGTAGATGTCTAGACTCCCTTATGGCTCTAATCTGATAGTGGTAGTGGGGTGGTAGATGTCCAGTCTCCCTTATGGCTCTAATTTGATAGTGGTAGTGGGGTGGTAGATGTCTAGTCTCCCTTATGGCTCTAATGTGGTAGTGTGGTGGTAGATGTCTAGTCTCCCTTGTGGCTCTCATCTGATAGTGGTAGTGGGGTGGTAGATGTCTAGTCTCCATTATGGCTCTAATCTGATAGTGGTAGTGGGGTGGTAGATGTTTAGTCTCCCTTATGGCTCTAATCTGATAGTGGTAGTGGGGTGGTAGATGTCTAGGCTCCCTTATGGCTCTAATTTGATAGTGGTAGTGGGGTGGTAGATGTCTAGTCTCCCTTATGGCTCTAATCTGATAGTGGTAGTAGGTTGGTAGATGTCTAGTCTCCTTTATGGCTCTAATTTGATAGTGGTAGTGGGGTGGTAGATGTCTAGTCTCCCTTATGGCTCTAATCTGATAGTGATAGTGGGGTGGTAGATGTCTAGTCTCCCTTATGGCTCTAATTTGATAGTGGTAGTGGGGTGGTAGATGTCTAGTCTCCATTATGGCTCTAATCGGGTAGTGGTAGTGGGGTGGTAGATGTCTAGCCTCCCTTATGGCTCTAATCTGGTAGTGGTAGTGTGGTGGTAGATGTTTAGTCTCCCTTGTGGCTCTCATCTGATAGTGGTAGTGGGGTGGTAGATGTCTAGTCTCCATTATGGCTCTAATCTGATAGTGGTAGTGGGGTGGTAGATGTCTAGTCTCCCTTATGGCTCTAATCTGATAGTGGTAGTGGGTTGGTAGATGTCTAGTCTCCCTTATGGCTCTAATTTGATAGTGGTAGTGGGTTGGTAGATGTCTAGTCTCCCTTATGGCTCTAATTTGATAGTGGTAATGGGGTGGTAGATGTCTAGTCTCCCTTATGGCTCTAATCTGATAGTGGGGTGGTAGATGTCTAGTCTCCCTTATGGTTCTAATCTGATAGTGGTAGTGGGGTGGTAGATGTCTAGTCTCCCTTATGGCTCTAATTTGATAGTGGTAGTGGGGTGGTAGATGTCTAGTCTCCCTTATGGCTCTAATCTGGTAGTGGTAGTGGGGTGGTAGATGTCTAGTCTCCCTTATGGCTCTAATCTGATAGTGGTAGTGTGGTGGTAGATGTCCAGTCTCCCTTGTGGCTCTAATCTGATAGTGGTAGTGGGGTGGTAGATGTCTAGTCTCCATTATGGCTCTAATCTGATAGTGGTAGTGGGGTGGTAGATGTCTAGTCTCCCTTATGGCTCTAATCTGATAGTGGTAGGGGGTTGGTAGATGTCTAGTCTCCCTTATGGCTCTAATTGATAGTGGTAGTGGGGTGGTAGATGTCTAGTCTCCCTTATGGCTCTAATCTGGTAGTGGTAGTGTGGTGGTAGATGTCCAGTCTCCCTTGTGGCTCTAATCTGATAGTGGTAGTGGGGTGGTAGATGTCTAGTCTCCATTTTGGCTCTAATCTGATAGTGGTAGTGGGGTGGTAGATGTCTAGTCTCCCTTATGGCTCTAATCTGATAGTGGTAGGGGGTTGGTAGATGTCTAGTCTCCCTTATGGCTCTAATTTGATAGTGGTAGTGGGGTGGTAGATGTCTAGTCTCCCTCATGGCTCTAATATGGTAGTGGTATTGGGGTGGTAGATGTCTAGACTCCCTTATGGCTCTAATCTGATAGTGGTAGTGGGGTGGTAGATGTCCAGTCTCCCTTATGGCTCTAATTTGATAGTGGTAGTGGGGTGGTAGATGTCTAGTCTCCCTTATGGCTCTAATCTGGTAGTGGTAGTGGGGTGGAAGATGTCTAGTCTCCCTTATGGCTCTAATCTGATAGTGGGGTGGTAGATGTCTAGTCTCCCTTATGGCTCTAATCTGGTAGTGGTAGTGGGGTGGTAGATGTCTAGTCTCCCTTATGGCTCTAATCAGATAGTGGTAGTGTGGTGGTAGATGTTCAGTCTCCCTTGTGGCTCTAATCTGATAGTGGTAGTGGGGTGGTAGATGTCTAGTCTCCCTTATGGCTCTAATCTGGTAGTGGTAGTGGGGTGGTAGATGTCTAGTCTCCCTTATGGCTCTAATCTGATAGTGGTAGTGTGGTGGTAGATGTCTAGTCTCCCTTGTCGCTCTAATCTGATAGTGGTAGTGGGGTGGTAGATGTCTAGTCTCCCTTATGGCTCTAATCTGATAGTGGGGTGGTAGATGTCTAGTCTCCCTTATGGTTCTAATCTGATAGTGGTAGTGGGGTGGTAGATGTCTAGTCTCCCTTATGGCTCTAATCTGGTAGTGGTAGTGGGGTGGTAGATGTCTAGTCTCCCTTATGGCTCTAATCTGGTAGTGGTAGTGGGGTGGTAGATGTCTAGTCTCCCTTATGGCTCTAATCTGGTAATGGTAGTGTGGTGGTAGATGTTTAGTCTCCCTTATGGCTCTCATCTGATAGTGGTAGTGGGGTGGTAGATGTCTAGTCTCCATTATTGCTCTAATCTGATAGTGGTAGTGGGGTGGTAGATGTCTAGTCTCCCTTATGGCTCTAATCTGATAGTGGTAGTGGGTTGGTAGATGTCTAGTCTCCCTTATGGCTCTAATTTGATAGTGGTAGTGGGGTGGTAGATGTCTAGCCTCCCTTATGGCTCTAATCTGGTAGTGGTAGTGTGGTGGTAGATGTTTACTCTCCCTTGTGGCTCTCATCTGATAGTGGAAGTGGGTTGGTAGATGTCTAGTCTCCCTTATGGCTCTAATTTGATAGTGGTAGTGGGGTGGTAGATGTCTAGTCTCCCTTATGGCTCTAATCTGATAGTGGTAGTGGGTTGGTAGATGTCTAGTCTCCCTTATGGCTCTAATTTGATAGTGGTAGTGGGGTGGTAGATGTCTAGTCTCCCTTATGGCTCTAATCTGATAGTGGTAGTGGGGTGGTAGATGTCTAGCCTCCCTTATGGCTCTAATTTGATAGTGGTAATGGGGTGGTAGATGTCTAGTCTCCCTTATGGCTCTAATCTGATAGTGGGGTGGTAGATGTCTAGTCTCCCTTATGGCTCTAATCTGATAGTGGGGTGGTAGATGTCTAGTCTCCCTTATGGCTCTAATTTATAGTGGTAGTGGGGTGGTAGATGTCTAGTCTCCCTTATGGCTCTAATCTGGTAGTGGTAGTGTGGTGGTAGATGTCTAGGCTCCCTTGTGGCTCTCATCTGATAGTGGTAGTGGGGTGGTAGATGTCTAGTCTCCATTATGGCTCTAATCTGATAGTGGTAGTGGGGTGGTAGATGTCTAGTCTCCCTTATGGCTCTAATCTGATAGTGGTAGTGGGTTGGTAGATGTCTAGTCTCCCTTATGGCTCTAATTTGATAGTGGTAGTGGGGTGGTAGATGTCTAGTCTCCCTTATGGCTCTAATTTGATAGTGGTAGTGGGGTGGTAGATGTCTAGTCTCCCTTATGGTTCTAATATGGTAGTGGTAGTGGGTTGGTAGATGTCTAGACTCCCTTATGGCTCTAATCTGATAGTGGTAGTGGGGTGGTAGATGTCTAGTCTCCCTTATGGCTCTAATTTGGTAGTGGTAGTGGGGTGGTAGATGTCTAGTCTCCCTTATGGCTCTAATCTGATAGTGGTAGTGGGTTGGTAGATGTCTAGTCTCCCTTATGGCTCTAATTTGATAGTGGTAGTGGGGTGGTAGATGTCTAGTCTCCCTTATGGCTCTAATTTGATAGTGGTAGTGGGGTGGTAGATGTCTAGTCTCCCTTATGGCTCTAATATGGTAGTGGTAGTGGGTTGGTAGATGTCTAGACTCCCTTATGGCTCTAATCTGATAGTGGTAGTGGGGTGGTAGATGTCTAGTCTCCCTTATGGCTCTAATTTGATAGTGGTAGTGGGGTGTTTGATGTCTAGTCTCCCTTATGGCTCTAATCTGGTAGTGGTAGTGGGGTGGTAGATGTCTAGTCTCCCTTATGGCTCTAATCTGACAGTGGTAGTGGGGTGGTAGATGTCTAGTCTCCCTTATGGCTCTAATCTGATAGTGGTAGTGGGTTGGTAGATGTCTAGTCTCCCTTATGGCTCTAATTTGATAGTGGTAGTGGGGTGGTAGATGTCTAGTCTCCCTTATGGCTCTAATCTGGTAGTGGTAGTGGGGTGGTAGATGTCTAGTCTCCCTTATGGCTCTAATCTGATAGTGGTAGTGGGGTGGTAGATGTCTAGTCTCCCTTATGGCTCTAATCTGATAGTGGTAGTGGGGTGGTAGGTGTCTAGTCTCCCTTATGGCTCTAATTTGATAGTGGTAGTGGGGTGTTAGACGTCTAGCCTCCCTTATGGCTCTAATTTGACAGTGGTAATGGGGTGGTAGATGTCTAGTCTCCCTTATGGCTCTAATCTGATAGTGGGGTGGTAGATGTCTAGTCTCCATTATGGCTCTAATCTGATAGTGGTAGTGGGGTGGTAGATGTCTAGTCTCCCTTATGGCTCTAATTTGATAGTGGTAGTGGGGTGGTAGATGTCTAGTCTCCCTTATGGCTCTAATCTGATAGTGGTAGTGGGGTGGTAGATGTCTAGTCTCCCTTATGGCTCTAATCTGATAGTGATAGTGGGG
This sequence comes from Salvelinus fontinalis, assembly GCF_029448725.1. Classification (NCBI taxonomy): domain Eukaryota; kingdom Metazoa; phylum Chordata; class Actinopteri; order Salmoniformes; family Salmonidae; genus Salvelinus; species Salvelinus fontinalis. The sequence goes on along the minus strand of NW_026602380.1, from coordinate 11,203 downwards.
TGGTAGATGTCTAGTCTCCCTTATGGCTCTAATCTGATAGTGGTAGTAGGTTGGTAGATGTCTAGTCTCCTTTATGGCTCTAATTTGATAGTGGTAGTGGGGTGGTAGATGTCTAGTCTCCCTTATGGCTCTAATCTGATAGTGGTAGTGGGGTGGAAGATGTCTAGTCTCCCTTATGGCTCTAATCTGATAGTGGTAGTGGGGTGGTAGGTGTCTAGTCTCCCTTATGGCTCTAATTTGATAGTGGTAGTGGGGTGTTAGATGTCTAGCCTCCCTTATGGCTCTAATTTGATAGTGGTAATGGGGTGGTAGATGTCTAGGCTCCATTATGGCTCTAATCTGATAGTGGGGTAGTAGATGTCTAGTCTCCCTTATGGCTCTAATCTGATAGTGGTAGTGGGGTGGTAGATGTCTAGTCTCCCTTATGGCTCTAATTTGATAGTGGTAGTGGGGTGGTAGATGTCTAGTCTCCCTTATGGCTCTAAAATGATAGTGGTAGTGGGGTGGTAGGTGTCTAGTCTCCCTTATGGCTCTAATTTGATAGTGGTAGTGGGGTGTTAGATGTCTAGCCTCCCTTATGGCTCTAATCTGATAGTGGTAGTGGGGTGGTAGATGTCTAGTCTCCCTTATGGCTCTAATTTGATAGTGGTAGTGGGGTGGTAGATGTCTAGTCTCCCTTATGGCTCTAATCTGATAGTGGTAATGGGGTGGTAGATGTCTAGTCTCCCTTATGGCTCTAATCTGATAGTGGTAGTGGGTTGGTAGATGTCTAGTCTCCCTTATGGCTCTAATTTGATAGTGGTAGTGGGGTGGTAGATGTCTTGTCTCCCTTATGGCTCTAAGCTGGTAGTGGTAGTGGGGTGGTAGATGTCTAGTCTCCCTTATGGCTCTAATCTGATAGTGGTAATGGGGTGGTAGATGTCTAGGCTCCCTTATGGCTCTAATCTGATAGTGGGGTAGTAGATGTCTAGTCTCCCTTATGGCTCTAATCTGATAGTGGTAGTGGGGTGGTAGATGTCTAGTCTCCCTTATGGCTCTAATTTGATAGTGGTAGTGGGGTGGTAGATGTCTAGTCTCCCTTATGGCTCTAAAATGATAGTGGTAGTGGGGTGGTAGGTGTCTAGTCTCCCTTATGGCTCTAATTTGATAGTGGTAGTGGGGTGTTAGATGTCTAGCCTCCCTTATGGCTCTAATCTGATAGTGGTAGTGGGGTGGTAGATGTCTAGTCTCCCTTATGGCTCTAATTTGATAGTGGTAGTGGGGTGGTAGATGTCTAGTCTCCCTTATGGCTCTAATCTGATAGTGGTAATGGGGTGGTAGATGTCTAGTCTCCCTTATGGCTCTAATCTGATAGTGGTAATGGGGTGGTAGATGTCTAGTCTCCCTTATGGCTCTAATCTGATAGTGGTAGTGGGTTGGTAGATGTCTAGTCTCCCTTATGGCTCTAATTTGATAGTGGTAGTGGGGTGGTAGATGTCTTGTCTCCCTTATGGCTCTAAGCTGGTAGTGGTAGTGGGGTGGTAGATGTCTAGTCTCCCTTATGGCTCTAATCTGATAGTGGTAATGGGGTGGTAGATGTCTAGTCTCCCTTATGGCTCTAATCTGATAGTGGTAGTGGGGTGGTAGATGTCTTGTCTCCCTTATGGCTATAATCTGATAGTGGTAGTGGGGTAGTAGATGTCTAGTCTCCCTTATGGCTCTAATCTGATAGTGGTAGTGGGGTGGTAGATGTCTACACTCCCTTATGGCTCTAATTAGATAGTGGTAGTGGGGTGGTAGATGTCTAGTCTCCCTTATGGCTCTAATCTGGTAGTGGTAGTGGGGTGGTAGATGTCTAGTCTCCCTTATGGCTCTAATTTGAAAGTGGTAGTGGGGTGGTAGATGTCTAGTCTCCCTTATGGCTCTAACCTGGTAGTGGTAGTGGGGTGGTAGATGTCTAGTCTCCCTTATGGCTCTAATCTGATAGTGATAGTGGGGTGGTAGATGTCTAGTCTCCCTTATGGCTCTAATCTGATAGTGGTAGTGGGGAGGTAGATGTCTAGTCCCCCTTATCTTTCTAATCTGATTGTGGTTTGGTAGATGTCTAGTCTCCCTTATGGCTCTAATCTGATAGTGGTAGTGGGTTGGTAGATGTCTAGACTCCCTTATGGCTCTAATTTGATAGTGGTAGTGGGGTGGTAGATGTCTAGTCTCCCTTATGGCTCTAATCTGATAGTGGTAATGGGGTGGTAAATGTCTAGTCTCCATTATGGCTCTAATCTGGTAGTGGTAGTGGGGTGGTAGATGTCTAGTCTCCCTTATGGCTCTAATCTGGTAGTGGTAGTGGGGTGGTAGATGTCTAGTCTCCCTTATGGCTCTAATCTGGTAGTGGTAGTGGGGTGGTAGATGTCTAGTCTCCCTTATGGCTCTAATCTGATAGTGGTATAGGGGTGGTAGATGTCTAGTCTCCCTTATGGCTCTAATCTGATAGTGGTAGTGGTAGATGTCTAGTCTCCCTTATGGCTCAAATCTTATAGTGGTAGTGTGGTGGTAGATGTCTAGTCTCCCTTATGGCTCTAATCTGATAGTGGTAGTGGGGTGGTAGATGTCTAGGCTCCCTTATGGCTCTAATTTGATAGTGGTAGTGGGGTGGTAGATATCTAGTCTCCCTTATGGCTCTAATCTGGTAGTGGTAGTGGGGTGGTAGATGTCTAGTCTCCCTTATGGCTCTAATCTGATAGTGGGGTGGTAGATGTCTAGTCTCCCTTATGGCTCTAATCTGATAGTGGTAGTGGGGTGGTAGATGTCTAGTCTCCCTTATGGTTCTAATCTGATAGTGGTAGTGGGGTGGTAGATGTCTAGTCTCCCTTATGGCTCTAATCTGGTAGTGGTAGTGGGGTGGTAGATGTCTAGTCTCCCTTATGGCTCTAATCTGGTAGTGGTAGTGTGGTGGTAGATGTTTAGTCTCCCTTGTGGCTCTCATCTGATAGTGGTAGTGGGGTGGTAGATGTCTAGTCTCCATTATGGCTCTAATCTGATAGTGGTAGTGGGGTGGTAGATGTCTAGTCTCCCTTATGGCTCTAATCTGATAGTGGTAGTGGGTTGGTAGATGTCTAGTCTCCCTTATGGCTCTAATTTGATAGTGGTAGTGGGGTGGTAGATGTCTAGTCTCCCTTATGGCTCTAATCTGATAGTGGTAGTGGGGTGGTAGATGTCTAGCCTCCCTTATGGCTCTAATTTGATAGTGGTAATGGGGTGGTAGATGTCTAGTCTCCCTTATGGCTCTAATCTGATAGTGGGGTGGTAGATGTCTAGTCTCCATTATGGCTCTAATCTGATAGTGGTAGTGGGTTGGTAGATGTCTAGTCTCCCTTATGGCTCTAATTTGATAGTGGTAGTGGGGTGGTAGATGTCTAGTCTCCCTTATGGCTCTAATCTGGTAGTGGTAGTGTGGTGGTAGATGTCTAGGCTCCCTTGTGGCTCTCATCTGATAGTGGTAGTGGGGTGGTAGATGTCTAGTCTCCATTATGGCTCTAATCTGATAGTGGTAGTGGGGTGGTAGATGTCTAGTCTCCCTTATGGCTCTAATCTGATAGTGGTAGTGGGTTGGTAGATGTCTAGTCTCCCTTATGGCTCTAATTTGATAGTGGTAGTGGGGTGGTAGATGTCTAGTCTCCCTTATGGCTCTAATTTGATAGTGGTAGTGGGGTGGTAGATGTCTAGTCTCCCTTATGGTTCTAATATGGTAGTGGTAGTGGGTTGGTAGATGTCTAGACTCCCTTATGGCTCTAATCTGATAGTGGTAGTGGGGTGGTAGATGTCTAGTCTCCCTTATGGCTCTAATTTGGTAGTGGTAGTGGGGTGGTAGATGTCTAGTCTCCCTTATGGCTCTAATCTGATAGTGGTAGTGGGTTGGTAGATGTCTAGTCTCCCTTATGGCTCTAATTTGATAGTGGTAGTGGGGTGGTAGATGTCTAGTCTCCCTTATGGCTCTAATTTGATAGTGGTAGTGGGGTGGTAGATGTCTAGTCTCCCTTATGGCTCTAATATGGTAGTGGTAGTGGGTTGGTAGATGTCTAGACTCCCTTATGGCTCTAATCTGATAGTGGTAGTGGGGTGGTAGATGTCTAGTCTCCCTTATGGCTCTAATTTGATAGTGGTAGTGGGGTGGTAGATGTCTAGTCTCCCTTATGGCTCTAATCTGGTAGTGGTAGTGGGGTGGTAGATGTCTAGTCTCCCTTATGGCTCTAATCTGACAGTGGTAGTGGGGTGGTAGATGTCTAGTCTCCCTTATGGCTCTAATCTGATAGTGGTAGTGGGTTGGTAGATGTCTAGTCTCCCTTATGGCTCTAATTTGATAGTGGTAGTGGGGTGGTAGATGTCTAGTCTCCCTTATGGCTCTAATCTGGTAGTGGTAGTGGGGTGGTAGATGTCTAGTCTCCCTTATGGCTCTAATCTGATAGTGGTAGTGGGGTGGTAGATGTCTAGTCTCCCTTATGGCTCTAATCTGATAGTGGTAGTGGGGTGGTAGGTGTCTAGTCTCCCTTATGGCTCTAATTTGATAGTGGTAGTGGGGTGTTAGACGTCTAGCCTCCCTTATGGCTCTAATTTGACAGTGGTAATGGGGTGGTAGATGTCTAGTCTCCCTTATGGCTCTAATCTGATAGTGGGGTGGTAGATGTCTAGTCTCCATTATGGCTCTAATCTGATAGTGGTAGTGGGGTGGTAGATGTCTAGTCTCCCTTATGGCTCTAATTTGATAGTGGTAGTGGGGTGGTAGATGTCTAGTCTCCCTTATGGCTCTAATCTGATAGTGGTAGTGGGGTGGTAGATGTCTAGTCTCCCTTATGGCTCTAATCTGATAGTGATAGTGGGGTGGTAGATGTCTAGTCTCCCTTATGGCTCTAATCTGATAGTGGTAGTAGGTTGGTAGATGTCTAGTCTCCTTTATGGCTCTAATTTGATAGTGGTAGTGGGGTGGTAGATGTCTAGTCTCCCTTATGGCTCTAATCTGATAGTGGTAGTGGGGTGGAAGATGTCTAGTCTCCCTTATGGCTCTAATCTGATAGTGGTAGTGGGGTGGTAGGTGTCTAGTCTCCCTTATGGCTCTAATTTGATAGTGGTAGTGGGGTGTTAGATGTCTAGCCTCCCTTATGGCTCTAATTTGATGGTGGTAATGGGGTGGTAGATGTCTAGGCTCCATTATGGCTCTAATCTGATAGTGGTAGTGGGGTGGTAGATGTCTAGTCTCCCTTATGGCTCTAATCTGGTAGTGGTAGTGGGGTGGTAGATGTCTAGTCTCCCTTATGGCTCTAATCTGACAGTGGTAGTGGGGTGGTAGATGTCTAGTCTCCCTTATGGCTCTAATCTGATAGTGGTAGTGGGTTGGTAGATGTCTAGTCTCCCTTATGGCTCTAATTTGATAGTGGTAGTGGGGTGGTAGATGTCTAGTCTCCCTTATGGCTCTAATCTGGTAGTGGTAGTGGGGTGGTAGATGTCTAGTCTCCCTTATGGCTCTAATCTGATAGTGGTAGTGGGGTGGTAGATGTCTAGTCTCCCTTATGGCTCTAATCTGATAGTGGTAGTGGGGTGGTAGGTGTCTAGTCTCCCTTATGGCTCTAATTTGATAGTGGTAGTGGGGTGTTAGACGTCTAGCCTCCCTTATGGCTCTAATTTGACAGTGGTAATGGGGTGGTAGATGTCTAGACTCCCTTATGGCTCTAATCTGATAGTGGGGTGGTAGATGTCTAGTCTCCATTATGGCTCTAATCTGATAGTGGTAGTGGGGTGGTAGATGTCTAGTCTCCCTTATGGCTCTAATTTGATAGTGGTAGTGGGGTGGTAGATGTCTAGTCTCCCTTATGGCTCTAATCTGATAGTGGTAGTGGGGTGGTAGATGTCTAGTCTCCCTTATGGCTCTAATCTGATAGTGATAGTGGGGTGGTAGATGTCTAGTCTCCCTTATGGCTCTAATCTGATAGTGGTAGTAGGTTGGTAGATGTCTAGTCTCCTTTATGGCTCTAATTTGATAGTGGTAGTGGGGTGGTAGATGTCTAGTCTCCCTTATGGCTCTAATCTGATAGTGGTAGTGGGGTGGAAGATGTCTAGTCTCCCTTATGGCTCTAATCTGATAGTGGTAGTGGGGTGGTAGGTGTCTAGTCTCCCTTATGGCTCTAATTTGATAGTGGTAGTGGGGTGTTAGATGTCTAGCCTCCCTTATGGCTCTAATTTGATAGTGGTAATGGGGTGGTAGATGTCTAGGCTCCATTATGGCTCTAATCTGATAGTGGGGTAGTAGATGTCTAGTCTCCCTTATGGCTCTAATCTGATAGTGGTAGTGGGGTGGTAGATGTCTAGTCTCCCTTATGGCTCTAATTTGATAGTGGTAGTGGGGTGGTAGATGTCTAGTCTCCCTTATGGCTCTAAAATGATAGTGGTAGTGGGGTGGTAGGTGTCTAGTCTCCCTTATGGCTCTAATTTGATAGTGGTAGTGGGGTGTTAGATGTCTAGCCTCCCTTATGGCTCTAATCTGATAGTGGTAGTGGGGTGGTAGATGTCTAGTCTCCCTTATGGCTCTAATTTGATAGTGGTAGTGGGGTGGTAGATGTCTAGTCTCCCTTATGGCTCTAATCTGATAGTGGTAATGGGGTGGTAGATGTCTAGTCTCCCTTATGGCTCTAATCTGATAGTGGTAATGGGGTGGTAGATGTCTAGTCTCCCTTATGGCTCTAATCTGATAGTGGTAGTGGGTTGGTAGATGTCTAGTCTCCCTTATGGCTCTAATTTGATAGTGGTAGTGGGGTGGTAGATGTCTTGTCTCCCTTATGGCTCTAAGCTGGTAGTGGTAGTGGGGTGGTAGATGTCTAGTCTCCCTTATGGCTCTAATCTGATAGTGGTAATGGGGTGGTAGATGTCTAGGCTCCCTTATGGCTCTAATCTGATAGTGGGGTAGTAGATGTCTAGTCTCCCTTATGGCTCTAATCTGATAGTGGTAGTGGGGTGGTAGATGTCTAGTCTCCCTTATGGCTGTAATTTGATAGTGGTAGTGGGGTGGTAGATGTCTAGTCTCCCTTATGGCTCTAAAATGATAGTGGTAGTGGGGTGGTAGGTGTCTAGTCTCCCTTATGGCTCTAATTTGATAGTGGTAGTGGGGTGTTAGATGTCTAGCCTCCCTTATGGCTCTAATCTGATAGTGGTAGTGGGGTGGTAGATGTCTAGTCTCCCTTATGGCTCTAATTTGATAGTGGTAGTGGGGTGGTAGATGTCTAGTCTCCCTTATGGCTCTAATCTGATAGTGGTAATGGGGTGGTAGATGTCTAGTCTCCCTTATGGCTCTAATCTGATAGTGGTAATGGGGTGGTAGATGTCTAGTCTCCCTTATGGCTCTAATCTGATAGTGGTAGTGGGTTGGTAGATGTCTAGTCTCCCTTATGGCTCTAATTTGATAGTGGTAGTGGGGTGGTAGATGTCTTGTCTCCCTTATGGCTCTAAGCTGGTAGTGGTAGTGGGGTGGTAGATGTCTCGTCTCCCTTATGGCTCTAATCTGATAGTGGTAATGGGGTGGTAGATGTCTAGTCTCCCTTATGGCTCTAATCTGATAGTGGTAGTGGGGTGGTAGATGTCTTGTCTCCCTTATGGCTATAATCTGATAGTGGTAGTGGGGTAGTAGATGTCTAGTCTCCCTTATGGCTCTAATCTGATAGTGGTAGTGGGGTGGTAGATGTCTACACTCCCTTATGGCTCTAATTAGATAGTGGTAGTGGGGTGGTAGATGTCTAGTCTCCCTTATGGCTCTAATCTGGTAGTGGTAGTGGGGTGGTAGATGTCTAGTCTCCCTTATGGCTCTAATTTGAAAGTGGTAGTGGGGTGGTAGATGTCTAGTCTCCCTTATGGCTCTAACCTGGTAGTGGTAGTGGGGTGGTAGATGTCTAGTCTCCCTTATGGCTCTAATCTGATAGTGATAGTGGGGTGGTAGATGTCTAGTCTCCCTTATGGCTCTAATCTGATAGTGGTAGTGGGGAGGTAGATGTCTAGTCCCCCTTATCTTTCTAATCTGATTGTGGTTTGGTAGATGTCTAGTCTCCCTTATGGCTCTAATCTGATAGTGGTAGTGGGTTGGTAGATGTCTAGACTCCCTTATGGCTCTAATTTGATAGTGGTAGTGGGGTGGTAGATGTCTAGTCTCCCTTATGGCTCTAATCTGATAGTGGTAATGGGGTGGTAAATGTCTAGTCTCCATTATGGCTCTAATCTGGTAGTGGTAGTGGGGTGGTAGATGTCTAGTCTCCCTTATGGCTCTAATCTGGTAGTGGTAGTGGGGTGGTAGATGTCTAGTCTCCCTTATGGCTCTAATCTGGTAGTGGTAGTGGGGTGGTAGATGTCTAGTCTCCCTTATGGCTCTAATCTGATAGTGGTATAGGGGTGGTAGATGTCTAGTCTCCCTTATGGCTCTAATCTGATAGTGGTAGTGGTAGATGTCTAGTCTCCCTTATGGCTCAAATCTTATAGTGGTAGTGTGGTGGTAGATGTCTAGTCTCCCTTATGGCTCTAATCTGATAGTGGTAGTGGGGTGGTAGATGTCTAGGCTCCCTTATGGCTCTAATTTGATAGTGGTAGTGGGGTGGTAGATATCTAGTCTCCCTTATGGCTCTAATCTGGTAGTGGTAGTGGGGTGGTAGATGTCTAGTCTCCCTTATGGCTCTAATCTGATAGTGGGGTGGTAGATGTCTAGTCTCCCTTATGGCTCTAATCTGATAGTGGTAGTGGGGTGGTAGATGTCTAGTCTCCCTTATGGTTCTAATCTGATAGTGGTAGTGGGGTGGTAGATGTCTAGTCTCCCTTATGGCTCTAATCTGGTAGTGGTAGTGGGGTGGTAGATGTCTAGTCTCCCTTATGGCTCTAATCTGGTAGTGGTAGTGTGGTGGTAGATGTTTAGTCTCCCTTGTGGCTCTCATCTGATAGTGGTAGTGGGGTGGTAGATGTCTAGTCTCCATTATGGCTCTAATCTGATAGTGGTAGTGGGGTGGTAGATGTCTAGTCTCCATTATGGCTCTAATCTGATAGTGGTAGTGGGGTGGTAGATGTCTAGTCTCCCTTATGGCTCTAATCTGATAGTGGTAGTGGGTTGGTAGATGTCTAGTCTCCCTTATGGCTCTAATTTGATAGTGGTAGTGGGGTGGTAGATGTCTAGCCTCCCTTATGGCTCTAATTTGATAGTGGTAATGGGGTGGTAGATGTCTAGTCTCCCTTATGGCTCTAATCTGGTAATGGTAGTGGGGTGGTAGATGTCTAGTCTCCCTTATGGCTCTAATCTGGTAGTGGTAGTGGGGTGGTAGATGTCTAGTCTCCCTTATGGCTCTAATCTGGTAGTGGTAGTGTGGTGGTAGATGTTTAGTCTCCCTTGTGGCTCTCAACTGATAGTGGAAGTGGGGTGGTAGATGTCTAGTCTCCATTATGGCTCTAATCTGATAGTGGTAGTGGGGTGGTAGATGTCTAGTCTCCCTTATGGCTCTAATCTGATAGTGGTAGTGGGTTGGTAGATGTCTAGTCTCCCTTATGGCTCTAATTTGATAGTGGTAGTGGGGTGGTAGATGTCTAGCCTCCCTTATAGCTCTAATTTGATAGTGGTAATGGGGTGGTAGATGTCTAGTCTCCCTTATGGCTCTAATCTGATAGTGGGGTGGTAGATGTCTAGTCTCCCTTATGGCTCTAATCTGATAGTGGTAGTGGGTTGGTAGATGTCTAGTCTCCCTTATGGCTCTAATTTGATAGTGGTAGTGGGGTGGTAGATGTCTAGTCTCCCTTATGGCTCTAATCTGGTAGTGGTAGTGGGGTGGTAGATGTCTAGGCTCCCTTATGGCTCTAATCTGATAGTGGTAGTGTGGTGGTAGATGTCTAGTCTCCCTTGTGGCTCTAATCTGATAGTGGTGGTGGGGTGGTAGATGTCTAGTCTCCCTTATGGCTCTAATCTGATAGTGGGGTGGTAGATGTCTAGTCTCCCTTATGGTTCTAATCTGATAGTGGTAGTGGGGTGGTAGATGTCTAGTCTCCCTTATGGCTCTAATTTGATAGTGGTAGTGGGGTGGTAGATGTCTAGTCTCCCTTATGGCTCTAATCTGGTAGTGGTAGTGGGGTGGTAGATGTCTAGTCTCCCTTATGGCTCTAATCTGATAGTGGTAGTGTGGGGGTAGATGTCCAGTCTCCCTTGTGGCTCTAATCTGATAGTGGTAGTGGGGTGGTAGATGTCTAGTCTCCATTATGGCTCTAATCTGATAGTGGTAGTGGGGTGGTAGATGTCTAGTCTCCCTTATGGCTCTAATCTGATAGTGGTAGGGGGTTGGTAGATGTCTAGTCTCCCTTATGGCTCTAATTTGATAGTGGTAGTGGGGTGGTAGATGTCTAGTCTCCCTTATGGCTCTAATCTGGTGGTGGTAGTGTGGTGGTAGATGTCCAGTCTCCCTTGTGGCTCTAATCTGATAGTGGTAGTGGGGTGGTAGATGTCTAGTCTCCATTATGGCTCTAATCTGATAGTGGTAGTGGGGTGGTAGATGTCTAGTCTCCCTTATGGCTCTAATCTGATAGTGGTAGTGGGGTGGTAGATGTCTAGTCTCCCTTATGGCTCTAATCTGATAGTGATAGTGGGGTGGTAGATGTCTAGTCTCCCTTATGGCTCTAATCTGATAGTGGTAGTAGGTTGGTAGATGTCTAGTCTCCTTTATGGCTCTAATTTGATAGTGGTAGTGGGGTGGTAGATGTCTAGTCTCCCTTATGGCTCTAATCTGATAGTGGTAGTGGGGTGGAAGATGTCTAGTCTCCCTTATGGCTCTAATCTGATAGTGGTAGTGGGGTGGTAGGTGTCTAGTCTCCCTTATGGCTCTAATTTGATAGTGGTAGTGGGGTGTTAGATGTCTAGCCTCCCTTATGGCTCTAATTTGATAGTGGTAATGGGGTGGTAGATGTCTAGGCTCCATTATGGCTCTAATCTGATAGTGGGGTAGTAGATGTCTAGTCTCCCTTATGGCTCTAATCTGATAGTGGTAGTGGGGTGGTAGATGTCTAGTCTCCCTTATGGCTCTAATTTGATAGTGATAGTGGGTTGGTAGATGTCTAGTCTCCCTTATGGCTCTAAAATGATAGTGGTAGTGGGGTGGTAGGTGTCTAGTCTCCCTTATGGCTCTAATTTGATAGTGGTAGTGGGGTGTTAGATGTCTAGCCTCCCTTATGG